>NC_068358.1:66464897-66704897 GCF_020536995.1 Dreissena polymorpha | reverse complement strand
AATATTGCTAATAAGTAAGTTATCGAACACAAACAAACGTGTCAGGGATGCGATTAGTTTCGTTATGCTCAAAGACATCTTTAACTGATGTATTTTCATATTCACGGATTTGTTATCATATAATTGACGTTTCTGGTAATATCCTGATAAAAAATAAACTATTTTGTTCAGTTGAAAAATATGATAAACACCGCTAAGCTTGTTATTCAAATCCAAAAATTCAATTAATTACAAATTTTAATAATACTTTTTACGGTGAATTAATAATAGAAAGGATTGATAATTACAATAGGTAAATATTGAACTAAGAATAGACAAAAATGCTATGTTTTGTGGAAATACCTGATGGACTCAGTCTGCGAACGCTGGAAAATGTATTATCACTTTGTTCTGGTGGTTGAGGCCTGTTTGGGGATGTTACGAAGTTAGGCTTGAAAACCTTGGAAGACGGTTTGAAAGAAGATCTGGACAAAACATAAAAACAAAATGTCCATAAAGCATTAAACTATAAGTTAAAAGCAACACAGACATCGTTAAGCTCTGACACAACATGGATTGAGGTTAGTTTTCTAAGTTTTATTTTGGCTTTTTTCTATGAATATTGATATTAACTACATACAAATGTAATCACAAAAATATGTGGAATAACTAGCATTCCTGTTCGATTAGAAAGAAATAAAAAATGAATATAAGGCATGTTTGATAAAATATTTTACACAATATTCAATTAGATCAAATTATGCTGCCGTTTTTGTGTGCTGTATTTATACAAAAGAACAGTATTTAGTAACATGTATTATGCTTGTCAGCATGCTTATTATAACAAGTGCTGTATCAGGAGAGCGCGCTCGACAATGAATTACCATTGTATATTAATTGTCTCAGTTAATAGGTTTTAGATGAATAAAACAATAACTTTAAGATGGAATAATATACAATGCTCACGGTTCTGCTTTGGTGCCTTCCGATTTGCTGTTGTTGGCTGACACATTCCTGGAATCGCGCGTGTTTCTTTCGAATGTGGACGATACATGATCTGTATCCCGTGCTGTGAATGCATACATATTCCTCTTTGCGCTACTGCTGGTATTAAAATCGACATGGTAAGTTAGCGTTTTCATTTGAATAATATTTCAACTACTAGCATCAGGAGCATGATATCAATACAGTGTTTAAAAGTACCCAGTTCCTGATGTACCAATTTATTTAACACTTATAAATACAATTTCATCGCAATATTTGTACAAATCTGGACCGAGTTGCTAAAAAGTTAAGCAACCAGTGAAGCTTACAACCGTTAACTTTTGGATCAATTAATTTATGCATATAAAATGGTAAAACAATGAACGCTTACGTTTGTTTTAAACAAATAAATACAATCAAACAATGTGCAGTGATTGCATACGCACGTTAAACACGATTTAAATTAATGTTCAACGGTTGGTTTATACGCTTACCAGATGACGCATGCATAACAGCATTGCTAGTTGCGTTCTTTGTCGTCGTTTGCCTACTAGGTGTAGAGTCGGTTCTTGAAAAGTGATATTTGTGTAGATTAGTTTAAACGAACCGATTGTTAAATAAACACACACATATATATTATGAAAACAAGAGCTGTCAGAAGACAGTGCGCTCGACTATTCGAGTTCTTGACAGTATAACGTAAGCCGTCATTGGAAAATTGTTCATATTCAATAAGGTCAAGGTAATATAGTCATATTCTAAGTGGAAGAGGACTATAATTGAAACATATTGATCGCTTATGTTTTAAAGAAGTTGTACTTTATAGCCGATTCTGAGTTCATGTATATTTTCCATTATCTATTGAACATTTGTAAAGACATAAACCAAACTAATAAGATTTTATTTCAAGTTTGATAGCAATAGCTTGGTTGGGATGGTTGGACAGTCCTTCGAAAATAAAATAAAAAAGTATTTTTGTTTTTTTAAACCATGTTTCAAAAAAAATATTTTTGGGTGGGGGTGGGTGGGGTGGGGATGGAGTATAATTTGGAAGTGGTCATTTATTAGATGATCTTTCAAAAATAAGAAAAAAAAGGAATACAATTTAATTTATTTTATTTATTTATAATTTTTATTTTATTTTTTTTTTGGGGGGGGGGGCGGGTATTCGGGTGTGTGGAGATGGTTTGGTTGGAGTCCATTGTGGTATGTCAGGTAAGATTTGTTTTGCCAAAGTATGAATCAAATCTGATCATAAATAAATAGTTATGGCAATTTAAGCAAAATTAAATAATCTGATGTTGAGAATCAAGGTCATTTAAAGGTCAAGGTCAAATTAAACTTTCGAGGTACAATACCCTTATGACAGTAAGAAAGTATCTGAAGTTTGAAAGCAATAGCTTTTAGAAGTAAAGTAGATCTAAAAACAAAATTTAACAAAATATTCAAAGTTACAAAGACAAAAAAGGCCATTATTTCGTTGAAGTGCCAACCAGAGTTACGCAACTTGCCCTTTACAGTCCCCTGACAATAGTTAGCGAGTGTTCCAATTCTGAAAGCAATGATACGTTTGTAGCAAAGTGGACCAAAACACAACACTTAACCAAATGTTCAATTGTCTAAGTATAAAAGGGGCCATAATTCAGTCAAAATACGAGTCAGAGTGACATAATTTTGCCTGCACAGTCCTCTTATGATAGTAAGTAACTGTTGAAAGTATGAAAGCAATAGCTTTGCTACTTTAGGAATCAAGTGGACCTAAACACATCACTTAACCAAATGTTCAATTTTCGAAGAATAAAAAAGGGAACAGGTGCTTGATACAGTTTTCTGCTCTTGTTTATAGATTGGGGTCATGTAGATAAAGAAGTGTGCAAAATATTAAAGTTTGTATATGGGCCGGAGGCCTTATAATGCAATAAAATATTGAATTGAATTGAATTGGTTGAGGGGGGGGGGCAATATTATACACATACTTTTCGACTTGAGCACGAGGTGGTGTTTCCTTGTCTGATGCAACTTTGGTATCTGTGGGGGCCTTGTTTATGCTGGTCTTTGAGTCAGGTTTGTTCTTGTTCGCATTCCGTCTGGTCGTCGCAGTGGATGCGGCTTCAAGAGGTGATACGTTATAATTTGCAACTGTACCGCTACCAGTATCACCGTGACCCAAAAATGCCTGCACCGACGTGTGAAGTTTGTCTAGCTGTGACTGAATGCCAGCAAATCTCTTGTCGAATGCAGCGTCTTGCAGCTCTGTGGCGCTTTCTTTTAAACGAACTTTTTCAACCGAATCGTTGAGGCGCGCAAGGTCTATGAAAAATGCCATAGCTTTCTTTTGTTGTGTTTGTGTACCAAAAATAAATGTGTTCGACTGTTACAGATGTATCTTTTTAGTAAAAGTATTGAATATTGTTCTCATTAACTTTACAATTTCACAGCAGAGTTATCAATCGTTCAAACATGACTGTTTCGTTAACACATTTAAACGTTTGTGCCCAACACAGCTCTTGTTTCCAGATCGTTTTAATTGTGTTTAAATACATATTTATATGTGATATGACTAAAATGAAATGTCATATACGTACCATTTGTAAGTTGTGCAATGGTTTTCGAGCTGCAAATATAACTCTAAGAAGGTAATGATTTTAACCAAAATCGAAAGTAGACAATAATATCGGCGTACTTTCTGTTTTGTTAATATTCTTTTTCATTAAATTAAAACAAATTTAGAAGAAACAATTAACGTTCTTTTATTATTTTAAAATTAAGTAATTATTTGTTCAACGAATGTAGAACTATTCAGAAAGTGATTATAGGTGTACCATTGACAATATTTTGATGTGCCGTTGTCTGTTATTTCGTTCAGTTTCTTCAGAATCGACCTGTTTGCTTTCTTTACTTCCTGAATATCGTCACTAACCTGGTAATCAAAATATCAAACAGCACTTTAAATTCCATACCAAATATCCATATCAGCAGAATGCGTCATTATTTAAAATTCATTTTATTTACCCGTAGATCCATTGTTATTACCACTTCTCATGATGAGGAAATTAATATGGGAAGCACACAGTTCTATTTATAGTTTGTGGTTTTCCGCTCCTATTGTTATTTCTGAGTAAACATATTTGATACTGTTTGTGAACAATACCAACGCGTTTCTTAACCCGGTTGGTGTATGTGATTTCGGGCATGATCTACGAAAACTGTTTCGCGCAATAATTAAGAAATATAAAACCCTTTTAGAATAAATACCCCGGATATCTATAGAATTAAGTAATTACCATTCGTATCTCCATTTATTTGAGTGTGCAAGCTTAGCAAGTTGAGGAACTTGCATTCATGTTTTCATATTAAGCTGTAATATTGCCTCCCCTCCCCCGACCACCCCCCCCCCCCCCCCAACACACACACATACACACACATCCACAAAACAGTGTGCTATTGTTGAGAAACTCGAAATACTTTGACATTCTAAGGCACTAAAACGTTAAGAATAAAACCGGACACACATACACACAATATTGCATGTTTTAAGTTTATGTATTTATATAAAAGCATTTGTATAAGGCCACGACTTTTATATTTCTTGGTTTACAAAACCGCCGACCCTAATTTTTGGAAAATGGGAAAAAAAATAAAATCGGAAAATCGTCTTTTTTTATATATTTTATTCCCGACCGCACTGAAAAACGAGCGAAACGAGAAAAAAAAACGATCCGGTTTGAGTAAGGTTGCGAATAAAATCAAGTAAGTACAATCAACGATTGGTTCACCATATATTACAGAGATCGGGATATTTTTCAATGTGACACAGTATGTACCAGTCCTTTTATGGGCACTTATCAAAATTTATTTAATTACAGACAATAGGAAAATCAGCGTCAGTAAAATGTCGACCGCATCAACATTTATTTCCGAGTCTGTGACGCAAATATATTGTTTAACATGTTTATTATATTAAACAAACCCGATATTATAGTAGATAAAAAAGTATTACCTTGCAATTTGATAATTAGTATAAATAATCCAATAAAACACTGCCATTATTTACGATAAATGTGTTTAGGAATTTTGTAAACACGTCCGCCATAGTTTATAGGAACTGTACAGAAAGTTTGGAAATCGGAACAAATCGGTATATCTCGGAAAATCATTGATAAATGTATTTGTCGTTTTAATGCTTAGGGCCGAGTAATTTCGGCAAATCGGAACTCAACTTGCGTAAAATACTAGCTCAATTAACCGTTAAACTCCGCCTCCGTTCTCTGCAAAAGATTCGAAGGCGGAGCTATGCGTGCTATTATTAAATTGGAGGATTGCAATTGAGAAACAAACGCACGATTTGTTCAGCATGTTGATTGCTAGACAAAGGAAGCCAATTTTGTCGGCGTGAAATTTGTCGCTTTATTGCTTTAGACAGCAAGCGGCTTTCCTTTGATGACGTCAAACTGTCAATTCACACAGACTGCACATTTTCGGAAGACTTTAACTGGCTCCTTGTTTACAATTCCAGTAAAAACACTTGCTAACATTAAACTTTGGATTAAATTATCAAAATAAAGCAAAAGCCAAGTTGACAAATAAATTATGATTGTATTAATTCGCGTCAGTTCAAATAAGACGTTTTGCGTTGTAAATCAACGAGTTTTCATGACAACAACAACTTTAACAAACATTACCGCGACGACGCGGGGATCGATCTACCTCGATTTTTTTTCATGGACGATGTCAAAAGTCCAATAAGAGCAAACACATACTTTGTGTATGAGTAGTTTATCTTATATAAGATTTATGCAACGGGCATCGCATTGCGTAATGGTGCGCATCGAATTACGGAAATGAAGCGCAGTTTTTTGTTTTAATGGGAGAAGAACGCATGTCATTTAATGGAGTGTTTAAAATTGCCTGATGTTACAAAAGGTGCTTTTAGGTGACTCATTTCATTTGAAGATATAGATGTGTTTCATTGCATAATTTGATTTTTCGTCTCTGTGTTAAGGTTATAAAAGATATGATGTCTTTGTTCTGATGTTATTAGTATTAACTTATTTTTCCAATGATGTTTTTTTTTTTTTTTTTCGACCGCCCGATGGACCATTTTAAAAATAATTTTTGTAAACCAATATAAAAAAAAGTCGTGGCCTAAGGCTGTCTGTGGGGCCTTGCGACCAAGTTAATAATAATTACGATTGTACGTTCCTTCTTTACAAATACAAGATTCTGGCTTACTCAGATATTAAGTATGTTAGAATTCTTATTGCTTGGGTTGATATTTTTCCATATAAAGAGATAGAGAATTTCATGGAGAAAAAAAACAATGAAATATTCGACAAAAAGACAATTTGATTTCAATTATCATCAGATGTTGGCTAATAAACGACACTAGTCCCTTTTAGTTCTTTGTAGCCTTCCATCCTCTTGCTGGTTTCATGAATTAATTATATATCTTGTGTACTGATTCACGCGCGAAATCACGAGATCTCGTTAACAAATCCAAAATGGACGAACGTTGACATTGCGACTTGTCAAGTTAAGAAGCAATATGATATAATGTTATTCTTTGTGTAGCATCAAACATCTGATAATGAATAGACACCAAGTTCTCACAGGAGCATGTAATTTTGGAAAAAAGTGTTATGCTGTCGGTAGCGTTGAAGGAATTCATTTTACTGTAAGTGGGCGAAAATCAATTTATCAGATCATGACAGATCATCAGATGATCAGATGGCAGAAACGGAAGTTCATTAATATTGCAAAAACACTGTCAGCTGATGTTGTTTTTTTCAATATGATTATAGGTTGCGACCTTATTTTTTATTTGAAAGCCATGTATGGTAAAAAATCAGTAAATGTCATGATTTACAAAACATTTGAATGTATTCAACAACAACAAAAAGTAATGAAGTATTAAAGCAAAACAATTCAATTTAATTCATACCTTGATGAGACACAATCCTTTTTCCTTTTTTCTTCATCTAATCAGTTTGGTGTAATATCATTTAATTTTGAGCTTTTGTGGTAATTTTGTTTAATCTCAGGAATTAAAAACAACACATGTCAAATCACTTGTGAGGATTATAAATGTATAGTTGTATATAAGAATGTAGAAGTACAACAGAATTGCTTGCAATTGAAATGTATAATAAATACATGTATCTCACTGGGTTTTAATTTTCTTTTGCTACCTATTGCCTCCAGTTCAAAATTATGTCGCCACTCCAAAAAATGAATTATTCTTCAGGGCTCAACATTAACGGTTGTCCGATTGCCCCTGGCAAGTAAAAGTTGGGTCCAAGCAAGTTATTTTATATTCTAGTTGTCCGTCCAGGCAAGTGCAAAAAAAGAACAAAGAAAAATATGTGTTTCTGTGGTTGAAAAGTACAAATAATCACGAACGATTTGCCTAATGCACGATTTTACCTTGGCGATTGTTGTTTGCGAAAGTCCGAACAAACTATGCATGGTGTGAATGCATTGCCAAACTTATTAATAGAAACGCTGTCAGGGTTTTTTTTCCTTCTTTGTTACCCGCCGATCATCGGCCCTTTCCCCTCCGATTTTTTGTTCCCCTCAGCTGATAAATTTTCCCCTAGATTTCATTTTCCCCTCAAAAACAAATTTTTTTTTTTTTTTTTTTTTTTAAACCTTTAAACATATAAGTTAACCTGATCCAGTGTAGAAAAAAGAAAAATATTGCATAATTAAATTTTCTGTTTCCTTGAATTTGTTTTAAAAACAGTAAAATATGCTTAATTGACCTTTCGACAGCCGATTGATTGACAGGCTTATTAACCAATCAGATTACAGCATGGATTAGGCCCGTTACTATCCGCCATTTTGTCCGTCAAACTCGCCGTTGTCCGACACATAAGCTTATACGTAATTCTGTGTTTTCAACAAAGAAAATGGTTGAAAGGTGCTGTTATGGCACTTGTTATTCAGACACAAGGTATCCAGAACGGTTAAAAGATGGAAGTACGTTTTTTCCGTTCCCTCAACCGGGTACTAATCTTGAAAAATTCAAACGTTGGATTCGTCTTTGTGGTCGTCCACACGAACAGCTTAATCTCAACATATTAAGCGATCGCCCGAAAGCAAAACACAGTCGTTATAATAAGATACTACGCGAAAATAGAAAATGTAAGTTTTGCAACGGACACGTTATAAAAAAGAGTATAACTTTGTACTTGTTTATCCTCTATATAGACAAATTAGAAAGGAACATTTAAAACCATTTTTCAAAGGTGGCCAACGTTAAATAAATTTGACATTCTAATGCAGTCGGCTAATAAATAAGACATTATAAACTTTGCTAGATTTTTTTTAATGCTAATGAAATGCGTAATAATAAAGACAATCAGTTATTATTTTTAATAATATCACATAGAATAAAGCATTTTTTATTTCTTTCGGTTTAAGTCTTCCGAATTTAATGTAAGTTAAGAAACTATTTTAAAATGCGCAAGCAATTATCAATAGGGGCCAATAAGTGTCATTTTACACCATATGTGGGCTTTCTACTAATCCGTTATCAAAACAGATGCCGCAAACTGTGAATGACCCTTTGAAAACCCGGTCTGATTAGCGAGTTTTTTTGTACATGAAAATTCTTTCAACTTTTTATATTTTAAACATTGCAGAAGATAGTTTTCGAGGAAATAATAATATATAATAATATATTGTGTATGTTACTTTTTTGACGACTTTGACTATGTTTTACGATTATAACAATGCTCATGGGTCATTTTGACCAAACGCATTGTAGATATGTGTTATATCGGATTTCAACAAAAACGTTCTTCGTCTTCTATTATAATAAATTTACTTACCTGTGCCACATTTGCGATGTTGCCATCGGTTGCAAAAATTAACGGCTTTTAATTAAAAAACTGAAACATCTATTACTCAAGGAAAAATATTGTGACTAACGAACAATTCATACTGTATGCGATAATTGGCGATAATTTTGCCGACTTTGATGATAAATTTAACGGCTTTTAAGTAGACTAATAAAAAAGTTTTGATTATTTAATAGATATGATAATTATATTCAGCACCACTATTCAATGATAATAAAAACTATTGTATGGCCTTTCTGGTATACCATGAGGCCTTTTTGGTTCACTTATGCGGCCGATTCGCGTAGCCATTTTTATGACGGACTTCGGCGGAGTGACCCCCCTTGAAATCGGTGGGCGTGGCTTCACTCTCGCTGTCGAAAGGTCAATTGATTATTTAAGACTTTCCTTATTTTCCCCAAAATCCGGCGTTTCGTGTGATTTTTTCCCCCAAAATCTGGCGTTTCGCGCGATTTTTTTCCCCTCAAAAAAGGCCAGGCCCTTTCCCCAAAATCAGATAAAAACCCCTGGCTGTAAATGGCATGGGATTCCAAACATCGGCTTTCAAATGCTATTGTGTTAATCTTTTTCATTACTATTCAGTTACAAATAACATCGTTGGTGTTTTCAGTCACGAAGAAAACTACTAAAATTATATAACTATATAAAAACAACAACAAATAGCTTCGGTATATATATATTTCATATTGTGCAAGATACATTTTCAACGATCTTTTGCTTTGCGTCAATTGACATGACATTTTTGTTACGGTTCACGTGTTGTTTACAGTACTGTTAGCAGAGGAGAATGTCTAGTTTATTAAGTTTCGGCTTTACAATTGACTGTAAGTCTGAAAAATCCAATGAAAAACGCACAAAAAAATCATCCAAAAGTGCCGAAAAATACGAATTGAAGTGAAAACGCAACTTTTTACCAAAATGGAAAAGTGATTTTGAATGGTTGAAATATAATGAATCGTTAGAAGCAATGTTTTGCAAAACCTGTGAACAGTACAGTGATGACAAGAGCTCATCGTTCATTTCTGGGTGCACAACTTTTCGCCTTGAATCTATAAAAACGCATGAAAAAAGTTCATCACATGAGCTTGATTGTTTGATTTTATTTTTATTTTTTTTAAATATGAGGTTTACAGTTTATGTGATATTTCATGTTTGGGCAAGTGGCTTTACGTTCAGGGCAAGTAGATTTTCTAAGTACTTGCCGGACAGGGCAAGTTGGTTTTTAGGTTAATGTTGAGCCCTGTTCTTAACTAGTGCTGCAACAATGCGCCAAAAACCGTATTGCAATATATTGGCAGTTCAAAAACCTGTATTGCTAACTTGTACCAGCATTACACACTGCTTACAATATCCTACCCCTTCCTCGATCTAATTCATTTTTCTCTTCCTTTTAAGACTAAAATATGCCCAAACAACACTTTTTTCCTTGGAATTGTCTATAAAGTCAAACTCTGGGTTCGTTTTGTCTGCCATTTTGATAACTATTATAAAAGCTGACAAGAAGAATAATAACCTGAAAGATTATTGTGGATGTTTATAAGCCAGCTGTGTAACTTATCAGAATGCTGTTACGTAAAATTATTATTACTTCTGTTTTGAACCTTTTACCGCCGATTATCGTCGGCTTCCCCCATGAAAAAAGTGTACTTTTTTCCCCTTTTTATGTCCCCCACTATAGTAGTGGGGGACCTATTGATTTTGCCCTGTCTGTTGGTTGGTTTGTTGGTTGGTTGGTTTGCGCCAACTATAACATTTGCAATATTGAAGATAGCAACTTGATATTTGGCATGCATATGTATCTCATGGAGCTGCACATTTTGAGTGGTGAAAGGTCAAGGTCGAAGGTCAAATATATGGGTCAAAATCGCTCATTTAATGTACACTTTTGCAGTATTTCAATATTCAAGATAGCAACTTGATATTTGGCATGTATGTGTATCTCATGGAGCTGCACATTTTGAGTGGTGAAAGGTCAAGGTCATCCTTCAAGGTCAGATGTCAAATATATGTGGCCAAAATCGCTCATTTTATGAACACTTTTGCAATATTGAAGATAGCAACTTGATATTTGGCATGCATGTGTATCTCATGGAGCTGCACATTTTGAGTGGTGAAAGGTCAAGGTCATCCTTTAAGGTCAGAGGTCAAATATATGTGGCCCAAATCGCTAATTTTATGAATACTTTTGCAATATTGAAGATAGCAACTTGATATTTGGCATGCATGTGTATCTCATGGAGCTTCACATTTTTAGTGGTGAAAGGTCAAGGTCATCCTTCAAGGTCAAATATATGGGTCAAAATTGCTCATGTAATGTCACTTCTGCAATATTGAAGCTAGCAATTTTATATTTAAAATGCATGTGTATATGATCCAGGTTTTTTTTTGGCCCAATTTTATAGCCGAAATTCGGCTATGTTCCCAATCCCAAAAAGTATACTTTTTTCCCAAAATGTGACCAAAAATTCCCAATTTCCAAAAAAAAAAATTATTTTTTTTTTTTTTTAGAAAGAAGTCTAATGCGTATTTTATCTCAATTTCAATTCAATTACATCTAACAAAGTATTATATGATTTTGTTCTTTTAATTTGAATGATTATAAAGAGTTATATCAAATTTAGTATTTCCCTAATCAGTGGACTTTTCATGTGGAAAAAAAGGCTAATGAATTTATTTTCCCAATTTCATGAAAATGCCGATAAAATTCCCAATTCCAAAGCCATTGGCTATCTTCCCAAAAAGTGGAAAAACACCTGTATTATATGATTTTGTTCTTTTAATTTAAATGATTATAAAGGGTTATATCAAATTTAGTATTTCCCTAATCAGTGGACTTTTCGTGTGGAAAAAAAGGCTTATGAATTTATTTTCCCAATTTCATTAAAATGCCGATAAAATTCCCAATTCCAAAGCCATGGGCTATCTTCCCAAAAAGTGGAGAAAAAAAACCTGGTATCTCATGAAGCTGCACATTTTGAGTGGTGAAGGGTCAATGTCATCCTACAAGGTCAAACGTCATATAGGGGGACATTGTGTTTCACAAACACATCTTGTTCAGCTAAAAATTCCCCCTCCTTTTTTTATACTTTTATACCTATGTTGCCAGCTGGTATCATGTGCCTACTAACCTTTGATTAAATGTATATTTATGTAAATCACATTAAAATATAGCAATTTTAGGTGTTGAATGGTTGGTGAAAAGATCTTCTAAAATTCCCCTTTTCGCCCACAATGACACGAAATTCCCCCTCATGAGGGATGTGGGTGGCTTCCCCTGGCGGCAAGAGAGGGCCCTGAACATCAATTTTCATTTTTATTATGTAATTAATTGTGTGTTTTTTCGTATTTCCATAAGCTTCATATTAAATTTAATTTTATTGGTATGACATGCAAAAGCAGATCTTGCGGACTCCCATATTACAACGCTACTCTGTATAATAGACTTCTAAGAATGATATTTTTACGAAATAATTTATTTTGACTAAACAGTAAACACCGATTTGTTTTGTTTACCATGATTTCATTATTTCGGATGGCTTATCTGGACGAAATGTGGATTTTTTGTAGAATTTGTGTACAGGTATGATGAAAATCGTATCGCAATACAATATGCGTATTGCGATATATACCGATATACCGGTATATTGTTGCAGCACTATTCTTAACTCATAATCTAGAAGGCATACATCCAGTTTGTAGGTGAAGGAACAAATTGAATGCATACAAGTGCAAAGATATATTAATTACTATCCACATTTTTCTTTATTTAAACTTTCGAATAACACATATGCTACAAACATTCATGTATTGGTAATCTTAATTATTTGTCAACCATTACTGTCTAGGCTTAGCCGCTAAAATAACCATGAAAATAATACTGTCAGTAATTAAATATATGGTGGTAAAAAAATACTTCACAACATTTATTTGTAAGTTAAAGAATAGTAACATAACAAGTAAAACCTGAACTCCAGATAAGATGCACATCTGCATGTTTATGAATTGGAAAATAAGAACATGCATAAACAATTGGCCCAGTACCTAACATTACGCAATACAAATCTTGGTACTTTTTTTAATTGGATAAAGTGCGCAAATGGTTTCACCAATAATCCAGTTTAGTTTTTGTGTGTAAGTTAACCTCTGAAACTGAATCAAAAGAAGCTTGTAATCAAAAAGGTGGCCCATCTTGTGGTTGTGGCCCAAAAAAGGACGTTTAAGCAACCAGCAGCTCCCGTTGGAAGTATATTAAAATATGTCAACAGTTAATATAAGTTTAATTGTGAATTGACATTCATGTACTTATTGTACTACATGAATTCTATAATTATGCAAGAAATACCCAATCAACACAAGAGATACAACACGTTTAAGTAGAATATTTTAAAGAAAGTCTGTTCATATCATCATTTTAAAGTTATTCTGTTTGCATTTAGTACCTGATAATAACAAATACTTATATTTCTAGATTTATCACGCCATGTACTAATATGTCAGTTGTCTACGGAAATGGAAAATACCCCTCAAGATTTCTTAATACCCTTTATGGCTAAAACAACAGAGTAAAATGCCATTTAACAATAATATCACAGGCTTCCTGAAAAGGCCGGACCGCCGGCCTTGTCTGGCAAAATTCTTTACGGTCCGGCGAAGTTTCTAATATTGCCGGTCCTTGTGACAGGCAAAGAAATTTTGAATAGATACCGAAAAGTCTAACACTTGCCAAATGAACGAAAACACTCCATTAGAATCACTCTTTCGTGAATTTCAAGCCATTTTTGCATTAAGAACACTAACACGTCACTAATTCTTAAGAGTGCTCTCCCTTTGTTGTTTTTTTAAAACGTCAATTTCATCGGTCCGACATATTACCATATATCCAATTACAAAGGTTGTAACAACAAACTACACATGAAGACTCTGATTGTGATTATGATGATGGTCTTGATCAGGATGAAGAAGGCAACACCAATCGTGTTATGTTACATGTATTTTGTTTTGAGTCTGATTAGAATTTAAAGCTGTTGTCCATCATACATTGTAATCACTAGAACACGCATGTGTTTTGTTTTACTTTATCGAGTGTATTTATACACACTGACAGGCTGCACATTGCAATAAATATGAGTTAACTTAACTCTTCAGTTATAAGCTCACGATGTTCGGTCAGGTGAATTTTTGTCCGGAAAGGCTAACTTTTCCATCAGCCTGTCCGGTTGACAGGCACTTTTTGGGACTTTTCAGGAAGCCTGATATCAAGTGGTAAAATAACCTTCAAACTAAATACTTATCTGGAGTTCTGAATAAATCGAAACACTGTCACCAACTTATTAGTAAATTGACCTACCTACAAAGTGATTTAATCTTGCTCTTACAATTAAATGTATCGGGTTTTAGAAATTAACTGTACTAAAGTTTGCTTGAGAGATGTGTTTTTGTTTGCGCACAACTTATGGATGTCAAACAGGATTTTGTCTGCAATATAATATTTTGTATTGCCAGTTAGTGATAAACTTAAACATGCGTACAATGTCATTTAAGGCATAGAATGTAATATTATACAGTTGTTCGTAAAGACATATTTTTTATTTTGTATGATGATGGCTTTAGAAATATCTTGGAAATCACAAGTGTTGTTTGGTGGTGGTGTTTTGTTGTTTTTTTACAAAAAAGGAGTTCTACTAATAATGATACAGTTTAAACATATTTTATTTATGAGCATACAATTTACTTTTAACTCACCTATCACCTCAGTGAAATAAATTGTGATTTTTATCTTAATTCATTTATTTTTCCAACTTTAATGATAACAATGGTATATGTTTCAGTTGGCACATTGTCAAAATAATTGCATACTGATTTAACCATTAAAATTATTGTTTATTACATTTTATTAATCAAAACCAATATCAAATGCCATGATTGACATATATTTGCTGTGACATTGTAGGTGTATGCAGCGGGCTGTGACATAGTTATCTTGGCCAGTGACCTCCAAAGGGTACAGATCATACCCGGGGTAACCCATGGAAATATCAAGGTCAGCTGTATCGATGTATCCACTGATTCTGGAAAGGTACATAGTAAAATAAGTAAATTAAAATTCTATTTTAAAAACTTAGGTCTAGAATATGATTAAAGTCTCTAAAATATGAGCCTCGTTCTCAGAAAACTGGGCTGAATGTTTGCCTGTAAAGTGTCATCCCAGATTAGCTATTGCAGTCTTCACAGGCCAAGCAGGGACTGCACTGTCTGCTTTGATGGTATTTTGCGTTTACTCTCCAATGAACAAAAAACCACTTACAGCAGAAAGTGTCTTCCCTGATTAGCCTTTACGGACTGCATGATAGACATCAGTCAGTACAGGCTAATTAGGGACACTTTAAGGGCATGCATTAAGCCCAGTTTTTCCAGAATGTGGCACATATGTACAACTTCATGTAAAAATCTGAGTGGGGCTCAGCAAGTCGCACACTTCACCATGAGTATGGGCTTGTGATTATTTTGAACTTGTTGATATGTCTTGAAAAAAGTTTGGTCTCTTTTATTCAGCCCCTTATTATGTGTCCATCAATTGAATCAAGTCTTTTGTATTTTTATCAAATTTTCTGTATGCTTTACACAAATAATCATGATTGTTAAGCCATAAGGACATTGTGCTTGGTACTCAAAGAAAATAACTTGCTATTTGATATAGCACAGTACTGTTTTCGTCAGTAACTCCGGCACAATTCATCAACTTTGGGTTTTACTGAATCTTACAGGTTTGAAGGAATTATGTAGTAATACAAGTTTATGAAACAGCACTGGTATATTCATGTTACTATTTTCAGAGTATTTTTTCAATTAATTCAAAAGTGTTTTTATTTTCAGATTGTGGCCTCCTACCTTCACAAGCTGTATGTGTTTGAACCAGCCCCACTGATCCACCATGACAGCACACATGTGAGTATAACATTGTGTGCCAGTTCACAATCATACAGGCCATGTGTCACAGACTAATCTTATGATATCCCATGAATTCTCCGTGACAATATCCCAACAAATATGAGCAAACGCGAGATTGGCTTCAGGCAGTGTGAAACGTATGACGTAGTTTTCATATCGTCGAGGAAAATTCACATGGAATATATTGTCACACACAAAATAAAAACGAGCATTTTATATCTTGGTAAATCAGGGGTGTCAATTTTCCGGATTATTCCGGAAATCCGGATTTGAGCCGTCCAGGGTTGATTTTGAGGTGAATGTAAATCCGATGAGTTTGTTTAAGGCGGGTGGGGTTAGGGACAAAATTCTTTTAGTGCGGGATCATTTCAGAACGAATATTGTTATAGCATCGTCGGCATTGCGGACATTTGCGCTTGGTACCGATTTTATTTATTGATTTCTGATTGGTAAGCGGCTGGCACTGACCTGAGCAGGCACTGGCAAAGTAAAGCACTGCAATATCATATTTTAAAACAATATGTTAATCAAATTATATATTGACTGTGTATTTGCTAGGTTACTGGTTACTGGTTTTCATTTTCTGCAGTCAAACGATATGCATATTTAATATCATTTGCAAATGATGTATCGCGACATGTTTTCGGACAGTCGTTTTCGGATACGCTGGTTTGTTTATTACATTTCGAAGTTCTTAATATCATTTGTTTAGAATGACAAATACACCTGCGGTGTTACGGATGGTTTGGCTTATAATATTTCGCATTGTACTCACCAGAAATTGCACCTAGAAAGACTATAAAAAAAGAACAATAAGCTAGGGCTCGGGGGGTTGGGCCCTCGCTTCCCTTTATCCTACGGCTTAATTTTCCGGATTTCAAATTTGGGCCAATTGACACCCCTGGTAAATACATGTTACCATTCATCATCTTGCGCAAAAAGTTTGGTTATTGCTAAAAGGAAAAATAATTTTTTATGTGTTAACTTTATTTTTGGAAATATTTTACTAAATATTCGTTGATTTTGAGTGATCATGGGGCTTTAAAAATGACTTTGGGAATGAGATACAATGGCCGTCGGCTGTTGTTGACAGGTGACTGTTAGTCTCATGTGTAATATAGAAGGATTTTCGTCTGGGGGAATGCAGACTGACTGTTGTCTACAGGTGACCATTGTTCTCAGGTTACCAATAAGTCAGTTTTGACTGTATATAGTGAAACATATTACCAATAAAAGTATGTTATGCAATCAAATAATGATTTTATTTTTCAGAAGCTGGACTACCACTGGTACCAGACCGCCATGTTTGAGGCAGATTGCCTTGTTCAGTGCCTCACATGGAATCTAGAAGGTGGCTTGCTTTCATTTGTTAAGATAAAACATATATTCTTTTTTGTGATAATTAAATTGATTTTACAGTTAAAGAAGTGTTATTCTAATGATTTGTTTGAATTTGAAATAACATTTGTGAGAATAATAAAGTTAGTTATCGACTTTAGGAAAGAAGACTTGAAATCAATCATATATTTATTTGTTTGATGTCATTGACACTAATTTTTTATGTCATTTACACTTTCAGTTTCACTGGTTTATTGTACGAGTTTAAAACAGGCTTTTCTGAATTCTCCATTTTCATGTTTAAGGGAGTAAACTGCTGACGGGAGGGGAGGTAATGCAGATGTGGACAGTGTCCCATGACGTCCATGAGGAGGAGACACCCAGGAAGTCCGTCAAGTTCTCCGTCGGAAATGATGGCGAGCGGGAGACACTACAGCCGGAACAGGAAGTTGAGAATAAGTGGACCACCATCTGGAGATGCCGGTAGGGGTCATAGTGTGTTACCCAAGAGGGTATAGGGTCAGGACAAAGAAAATTCAAAAAGAGCAGTAATGGCATGTCGTTTCGAAAAAGGGCAAAAGTAGGGAAATGTTGAGTAAAGAGTAAAAGTGAAGAGTTTGTTTTATAGGGTCACCCATCTTGGTAAAAGGCCATCCTGTTTTAAGTTAAGAGACACGTTTACTGAAGAATATATTAACTTCCTATTCCTATCCTTTATTCCGGGTACTAGGAAGAAAGGCAATGTGTACCCCTTGATTTAACTAGCTGTTGGGTAGCAAACTGGCCCCACCAGAAAGTGCCATTGGTGTGAACGGTTGACTTCCTGCTTTGTTATCATAGGATCTTACCACTGGTCCATGGAATAAAGTATTTCTGTGAAAAACTTCAGGACTTTCTATAAATATATATTCCATATCCTTTTGAGCCCGAGGAAGAAACAAACTTTTGTATGTCTTGAGGAATTCCATTTTTTTTGCAATGTGAAGTAGTGAACTTTTGAAACCTTAAGAAATTCTGTTTTGTATATAACATGGGCTAGTATTCACCAACCAAATCTTAGACTTCAGTTCTAAATATAAATAATTTTCTTGCGCAGACTACACAGGCTAATTTTGGACAACACTTTATGCACATTCATTACGCCCAGTTTTCCCAGTGCACAACTAATATCTATTTGGGTCCAATATCTCTACATTTTACAAGGAATCTTGTTTGTATGTTCATGGCTGTAGAAGAGTTGTAACTTGCGTTGGCATAGTTGGCTGGCATGATGCCCCCCAGGTGGCAAATGCTTATTATGCCCTCTACCGATAAGTAAGATTTAAACAAGTTTTAGGTTTTGTCATCAAATAAACAACGACCACAAAAACAATATTATCATTCTAATATAAAATCCACATTTTAGTGTTTTCACTCAAATTTTGATGTCATTTAGCTTCATCAGCCAATATTACAGTATACTCCACGCGTTTTCCCCAATTTCCCTCCATACGCCGCATGCAGTAACGAGATTAAAAAAATTTCGTGATACGCGGCGTTTGCATGATTTTGGACGCCGCGTTTGATTGGCAAAATTGATAAGCCGACGCGGCCCTTGGCGTTGGCAAGGCGGGGAAACTCCGTGTTTTACGAAATAACGATCAATTTAACTTTGTTTGACTTCCTGATTTTCAAATAAAATTACATTTATTACAAGTACATATATATATTTATATATATATATATATATATATATATATATATATATATATATATATAATGTACCATTAAAAAAACAACAACCAAGATAGATCGATCCCCACGTGGTTGTTGAAGTAGTTGTATAGAAAACTCGTTGATATACGACAAACAAAACGTTGTCTTTATACTGATACTTACCAATTAATATAATCACAGTTTGCAACATTGTTTTTATTTTGATAATTTTATCCAAAGTTTTCATGTAAGCAGGTGTTTTTTCTATACTGAACATGTAAACAAATGACCAAGGACCCTAAAAGTCTCGCAAATCTGTGTGAATTGACAGTTTGACGTTATGAAAGGAAAGCCGCTTCCTGTCTGAAGGCATAACTTACTCAAGTAAACTCGTTCAAGGAATGCATAAGGAATGGTTTTAAATGTCGGAACAAAGTCTATTCTCTGCTCACTAATGCATATATTTTCTCCTTGTAGGTAGGTTATTCCATTGATTGCTAAAAGAAGGTGGTAACTATTGAGTTTATAGTTGCATTAAATATTCACAGTTGTATTCTAATTGCGTCAACATTCAAAACAATGTTTACCAGTAATTATGGACCAAATCGGCAGAGTGACATTCACACATGTTAGTCCCTTTTGTCAAAACACTGCAGACAGTAGTCTACACAATAGGTCAGTAGACAAGCTTTGCGTGTTTTCATAACGTCAAACACTTAATCCAGTTCCGCCCAGATGTCTTCTTTAATCAGTTTACAGTACAATTACTGTTTGTAACATGTATATTATATGTTCCCCATGTTGTATCTATGTATACCTGGGAGTATACCATAATAATAAATAAAGTATTGTTCTGTTAAAATAATTACTCTACTAAAATACTGTAACAATAAAGATTCGGCGTGTTCGATTTGAAATTATTTCGGAGAAAATATCAATTAATTCGCGATATAATTTTGTTAAAAAAATACCAAAGAAACTTTTAACCGAAATCAACAGAATTAAGTGTTCTCTGCGCTGCAAAGTTTGTATCAAAAAATCAATACACGCACGCTTTGCAGGAGTATACCTTGAACTTGTACATTGCAGCATAATTTTCGCGCGCTTTTGTCGGGAAATAAACATGATGACTGTATATTGGAAGCATTTGTTAACGTCCTGTTAACATTAAAAATGGTAGTGTGTTTCGGATTACTTATTATTATTCTCATTTGGAAATTTTACGAAACATTTATCCTTGTGTTATATGTGTTATGATTTAAATATTAATTTGTCAAAACGCTTGACATGTCGTATATTCATTCATATTGTAGACATTCCTGTGAAATAAAAAACATTATTTTTATACGTATTAATTTTCTATACAATTATCTTTATTTTCATACAGTATTTAAACAATTTTTAATAACAATGTTTTTATTTTTTGGCATGCCCAGTAGCACACTGCTAACGCGGTGTTGCGGGGCGGTTGCTGATAAGAACGGAAATTGTCTGCATTTACAGACTAGGCTAAAGTAATACACCCTGCAGGTATTAGCGTACTCGGCGGAACGCCGCATTTTACCTCGCTTTCAAACTCGGCGTAAACACTCGCTAGCAGGAAAACACGAGGAGTGTAGTGTAATTCAGTTATAAAGTCTTTTTTGTCATCTCGTAACCTAGCCAATTCTTCTATTGTAATATAAATGGCTTCAAACATATCTCTACTGACAAGTTATGTATGCTGTTCACTCATTGGTCTGTATTTGTATGATTGCAGGCCAGCGACCCCTGTTCACCACCTCCAGTTCTCCCCTGATGGTTTGCTGTTCGCATCTGCAGGAGAGGTAAAGTCAATCTGTCTCTTAATTGAGTCTTGTTTTGAGAAAACTGGGCTTAATGCATGTGCGTAAAGTGTCATCCCAGATTAGCCTGTGCAGTTCGCATAGGCTAATCAGGGCCAACACTTTCCGCCTAAGCTTGATTTTCAGTAAGGAGGGACTTCCTTGAAACTAAAAATACCATAAAATCGGAATGTGTCATCCCTAATAAGCCTGTGCGGACTGCAAAGGCTAATCTGGGACGACACTTTACGCACATGCATTAAGCCCAGTTTTCAGAACAAGGCTCAATTGAAAGATCATGCGCTGATAACATTCAGATATTTTTGCTTAAGGAACTTAAGGAAGCAAAAATGTTCTTTACACAAGATCATCAATTGAAGTTGGCATTTGTTTGACATTGGAATGATGAAACTCCAGAAACAATTAATAGGACAGAAATTATTGTACCCTTAAACTAATCTTTGTATAAGGTAAGTGACCAATGCCTATACAATAAAGGATAAAAATATTCTTCTCAACTCTAAACATAAGTAAAAATAAAGCTTATTTACTGGTACAGAATGTGAATAGCTTGGTGATATAATAATAATGACTGCCTATATGTTTGCTTATTTTTTACAGAATGACAGACTTGTGAAAGTTTGGTTTGAAGACAGAAAAAGTAAGTGAATGAAGAATGAAAATTAAAAATAATAATATATTTTATTACCAGTAGATGTTAGTTCTAAACAACACACTGTTTAAAAAATATGTACCCTACTAAGAGAACAATAACAGTAATCACTTAGATCCCTTCAATAAAGAACTAATTAATCATACAAATACTTTGAAACATACATTTTAGAATAAAAAATAGTCCATAAATGAGTATGTGTTTTTCATAAAACATGAAACTAAAGCACACTGATTTCTAGCATTTTACATATATTTTCAGTCAGTCTGCAGTTGAATCATGCTGATAGTATCGTTAGCCCTAAAAAGGACAACCTGAACTTCAACTTTGTCTACATTGCACACCCCAGGGCTGTGACAGACCTCTCATGGAGGAAAACTAGCAAGTTCATGCCAAGGTAAAACTGACAGAAAAAAGGTTCAATACAAGCACAGCCAAGGTAAAACTGACAGAAAAAAGGTTCAATACAAGCACAGCCTATCAGCCCTGACCTCACTGATAAATCTTGCTCAGATTCTCAGTTATCTGTCTTGCTCAAAATAAAAGTTGAACTCAAAGGAAAATATCCTCAGTTTCCGTGCAATTGTAGTATTTCCACATTTTTAGCTCGGCTGTTCTCTGAGAAAACCCGAGGTATCGTCAAAGCCAGCTCGTCGTGTCGTCCACATCATGCTAAATCCTTAACATTTTGTCAAGGTGTTGAACATTGGCTATAAAATCAAAGTGCTTCCACCTACAACTTTGAAACTTCGTATGTAGCTGCACCTTGATGAGTTCTATGCGCCTCACCCATATTTGGGTCACTAGGTCACTGTGACCTCTAAAAAAAAAAAATTCTGACAAGCTTTCATTTATTAAAAAATGCACCCGCAGCTGAGCGTTGGCACCCGTTATGCGGTGCTCTTGTTTAACTTTCAAACCTCTCTGTGGCTGGTTAATGTCAGAAATGAAAATGTTTGTTTGGGCGATGATATATAATGGAAATTTAGTCGGGGGGGGGGGGGGGGGTTGTTCAAATTTGGAGCCTGTAAGGGGACTCGGTCCTAATGGAACAAAGTATACATTTTTCCAAAATGGGACCTAAAAATTTCCAATTAAAGGTTTCGAAAAAATAAAATTGTATCAACTGTTGTTAATCTGCCATCCAGCTTGATTAGTTGAACCTTTGTAAATTAATATTGAAAGCCCTGTTATTCTCAGTTTTGACAGCCCTGTTATTCTCAGTTTTGAAAGCCCTGTTATTCTCAGTTTTGAAAGCCCTGTTATTCTCAGTTTTGAAAGCCCTGTTATTCTCAGTTTTAAAGTATTTGTTAGCAAAAAACCTACAACAATAATTTCCCCATTTTAGTCAAAACAATGAGATTTTTCCAAAACCAAAGGGGCCTGACCCCATTCCCAAAATGGTGAAAAAACACTGAAATTTACATATACAATTTTAATGATTTTCCCCATTGCCGGAACCCAGAATTTTGATTATTGATTATTTATTGCTACATAAGCAAATAACTTCATGTTTTAGCTGTCTGAGGTTGTAACAGACTGTGACTGTTACTCGCAGGCTTTTCTGGTTTTATGCTTTTTTCATACTGCCATTTCCACTCTGCCTCTGAAAGGAAAAGGGCTAAGCTTTCAGCTCATGTTTTAGGGGATCTGTGGCCAACATGCTGATCACAGCCTGTCGTGACCATGTGTGTCGGATCTGGTGTGAAACCATCCTGCCTGATGATGGGCTGGTGGACCTTGAACAGTTCGACCCAAGCTCTACATACGACCCCAAGTTTCACATGCACAGACATAAAAAGAGATTCATGCAACGCTTAAAAACTATAAGGTAAATAATTTATTTTTTAAAATTAACTGTACACAATTTGGATGGTAGTAGCCTTCATTTGACATTTTAGAAAATGTAT
Organism: Dreissena polymorpha; assembly: GCF_020536995.1. NCBI lineage: Eukaryota > Metazoa > Mollusca > Bivalvia > Myida > Dreissenidae > Dreissena > Dreissena polymorpha. The sequence goes on along the minus strand of NC_068358.1, from coordinate 66,681,685 downwards.
AGGTTGTTTTATAATTCTGATACTATATAATGTTGTTACACTCTAGATAGTGTCTGGTTCCTTAAGTTTGAAGGATTTTGTTTGATAATGAATGCCACAGAAGTCTGGAATTTCAGAATATCCTACTTGTGTAAATTGTCTCATATTATTTGCATGTTATGTAGTAAAAAAAGCACTATACTAGTAGTAATTAAATGCAATAACTTGCTCCTTTTTATTGGGTCATCAATGTGTCTAATTGTTATTATCATATTCTGTAAAGTCATTATTATTCCTGGGACACTAATTTTTGTTGATTCTGTAGGTTGACCAATCCACACATTTAACAGAAAGACATCGGAAAATTATGGATGCAAATTTCCTCATTTTTTTATCTTAATCAGAAATCATTGAATTTACATGTCCACAAGTCTTTAATTTGAACCACAAAATTTTATGTCAACAAATATAATTACATTAGTTCAGTAAATTAAGCACTTATGTTCTTACATGTTGTTTTCACATTTTCACTTACATAAAAGTTTGAGAATGTATATTTACTAAGATTATACACAATTGTTTATCTGTGTAAAAATAGCAAAGATTTGTGTGCAGTTCTGGTTTCATGTCGAAAGCAATTGTATTCATGCAAATTGCATATTTAGATAAGTCAGTGTTATCAGTTTCTACATTTAAAAACATGTCTTTCCAGTCAGGAATTTGTAATCAACTAGAAAGGACATATTTATTGATAAACAGATTAGAAGTTTTGAAAGTTTTTTCTATCCATTAATGGTATTTAAGAACAAAAATGAGTCATAGCCTGCGCGTCCACAAATTCTGGTCAGGAGCTACCCTGTCCGCAGATGAGACTATGGAATCTTAATTGGCTTTGTTATGGACAGCACATCTCCTGACCAGATTGTGCTGGCACCACGTGGCATAAGACCCATTTTCCTATGACACTATGCCATTTTATAATGGAAGTCTTTGTTATCTTGCTCCAGAAATTGTATATATAAGTATGTTTGTGTGTGTGTGTTTGACTTTAAATACAGCATTTCAAGTTAGCAGTAAGCATTGTTAGCTGTTTATTAGTCCCCTACCGGTTTCACCGGAGGGGACTTATGGTTTTGTCTCCGTCCGTCAGTCTGTCTGTCCGTCACACTTTTCTGGATCCTGCGATAACTTTAAAAGTTCTTAATATTTTTTTCATGAAACTTGGAATATGGATAGATGGCAATGTGGACATTATGCATGTCATTTCATTTTGTTCCTACGTCAAAAAATGTGGTTGCTATGGCAACAAATAGACTAGAAATAGTGCTGAAAATGGTGTTTTTTCTGGATCCTGCGATAACTTATAAAGTTCTTAATATTTTTTCATGAAACTTGCAACATGGATAGATGGCAATATGGACATTATGCACGTCATTTCATTTTGTTCCTATGTTAAAAATTGTGGTTGCTATGGCAACAAATAGACTAGAAATAGTGCTGAAAATGGTGTTTTTTCTGGATCCTTCGATAACTTTAAAAGTTCTTAATATTTTTTCATGAAACTTGCATCATGGATAGATGGTAATATGGACATTATGCACGTCATTTCATTTTGTTCCTACGTCAAAAATTGTGGTTGCTATGGAAACAAATAAAAAAAAATTCTGACAATGGTGAAATTTCTGACAATGGTGGAGCCGGTAGGGGACTTTTATTGCTTGGCAATAGTCTTGTTTTTTCAATTAGTTAAATAGCATTTTTTTTTTTCTGGTAAGCTTTTTCAAGAAAACACCCTCTAAATTACATGCATGAGTATTTGCAGCTCAGCAATTGTTTGTTTTTGTTGCTAGGTTACATATGCATCATTCTGAAAGGTGAGCACAGGTGGCATTTACATCATGTGTAACCCTGTGAACAATCAAGGTTATTTCCATTACAAAGTTTGCATTAAAAAGTGTGTCTCATAATTTATTAGTTGTATGATTGATAGGAATTTCATTCTTTTTTTTTGCAATGTATCACAGAAATGAAAAACACTTTATCTTCTTTCACAGTTGTCATTCAAATAACAATAATAAAAAAACAAGCTATAATTATGTTGTATGTTAAAAAAACTTCAAAAAGTTATTTAAATTTGGAGAAAAAAAGCTTCCATGTGTTTTGCTAGACATGACATTCAGCTTTTTAAAAGGAGTAGTCTCTAAGTGAAGACATTGTTTAATTATATTTAAACATGAGCTTTTCTTTAATTGCATTTCTCCACCTAATGGTTGAATTAAAAATAAAGCAATAAAATATCCGCCTACATTTAGTTTTATTTGCTTAATTTTCTCTGTGGCTAGAGTATTGTTTTGCTACAATGAGCTTACTGCTACGAAATGGCTCATGCATTGCTTTTTATCACCCAGTTATGATGACCATGAGAATTAACATAAACTTGATTAATGTTCAGTAATGTTGAACCATGCACACAGTGACATATTGTCCAGAAGATTTATGACAGTCAGTCAGACCAATTATGGGTTCATATCTAGGGCAAGGTCTAAAACAAAAAAGCTGACTGCTGTGTCCTGTGCTTTTTTGCCGCCCCCCCCCCCCCCCCCCCCCCCCCCCCCCCCCCCCCCCCCCCCCCCCTCTGGCCTCTTTGAAGTGGTCATGTAACAAATGTAATTTTTTCTTGAAGTTGAATATATTTTTGCAAATATTTAATCGCTAATAAAAAGCAATGTTTTAAAAAACAATTTTTTTTTAATTTTCTAACTAAGAATCATTGAATATAGCAGATTATTTGAAAATGTTACCACCCAGTCCCTTTTAGCAGTACCTTGTACATGATGTTATCCTAGATGTTTCTCAAATATTTTAGTGCTTTAAAATAACTTTATAATAATAAATTAATTGGTTGCATTGACCAATTAATTTCTTTCAAAGCGATGGACTATCAACCTGAAACAAACAAAAAGGTTGATTGGTATTTGGCCATCAACTTGTTGATTGCTCTATACTGGAAATAACCTATGTATTGTGTTTGGTTGTGCCTGTTCCGTTTGTTCATACTACATGTACATACATGTTGTCTGTCATTTTACTTTCCTCAGGAAGCCAACTTGCATAGAATTTCAATCTTTATTCCTTAGCATCAAGTATACATGCTTAAAGAAAAGACTCCTCATTGGTTATATTTTTGTGATTTATTATGTTTCAGTTGTTTAAAAAAACAAATCATCATTTATCCACTCACCACGTACTTCTTTTTCGGTTTAAAACTTAATGCAAAATGTGTATTTTTCTTTTACAGAGAAGCTTGAATTAAAAATGTGTTGTACTATTTTAATGATGAAGTGGCTATTTCAAGGACTATTGGAAACAGTAGCTTTCACTTTTTTTTTTAACAACATCTATGGTTTCCATCGTTCTTTAAGCTATTTTCAAGACTCACAAAATAGCAGTGTTGTCATATCTGTCTGATATAAAACAGATATCAGCCGTTCCACGACAAAACCTGCACTAATGACAAAAATATCAATTTTTAGTTTTTTTCAGTTTCATATTATATGTTCATCCACGAATCCAATGATGTATAAATTACATGTGTACGCCACTATTTAGCGTTGCTATGACAACATTATATATGCATACTGTCACGCAACAAAGCTGTTGACGTCGCGTCATTTTCAATCGGAATGACATATTCATGACGGTAACGGCATGTAAATAGTTCGCAATATCAAACAGTTATTCAAATATTACAATAACTTGTTGGAAAACCCTTCATTAACACGCGCATGGATTAAAATAACTGTTTAGGTTGATGTTCGAATACATGATGTAATCACATGCAATCAGTCTGTGGGTGTTGGACAGGTAATGTTCTGATAACATGGTTGCACAAATGGACGGACAGTTCTGTAAAGATATTTCACGCGATTCTCCGATAATCCTGCTGGTTTAATTAAGCATGGTTCTGCTGAGGGGAGTTCCCTGTGTTTCATTATGAAGAACTCTTTCTCTGGTAGGTCCGTTGCTTTCTTCGCGAAAACCGTGCCGGGCCTCGATGAGTCGAACCTGAAGCACTGGTACTTCCTGTAACACATTAGCCAGAAACAAATCTTTAGACATGTCTTTTAGCTATGTTTTTCTTAAAAGTATGTGTTTTATTATTAAGTATAATAATTAAATACTGAGTATCTAATAATTATTTACAATTAATTAATACACATAAACATGCTGAATTTCAAGTGAGTTCTAACACACTGATAAACACTATAATATTTTAGTGACTCGCATCATACAAATATGTGTGGGGAACATGTGTGCATTTATAAATATTTGTGTGTATTTTTATACTTGTGAAAAATGTGTAGCTTATAAAAATGTTGGACACACTACTGTATCCTGGGTATTGCTTTAAAAGATGTAGACAAGAAAGTCTTCCAGTCACGCCAGCGCCATGTTGGATATCGGACAGCCTCGTTTGCAGTAGACGACTTGTTGACAATATCCTCTAGCTGCTGAATGCTGTCAAAGTCCGAGCGTCTGAAGCGCATGTTCAATACAATAAGAAAAACAAACCGTGTATAACATGTTTTAAGGACTTACATGTAATGATACCATTTACCGTGTTTTTTATTCTGATATCATCAATAATACTACTTATTATCATCTTGTATATTTATGTTGCAAATAAAACTTGTAAAACTCTTAATGTTTTTTTCTAATAGTAACACATTTAAGTAATCGTTTTTAATATAATAAATGTTAACTTATAACAACGATAAGGTTTATTACCTGTACAGCTTTTTAATATAGGCAAACCCACTATCTACCAAACATCATGAATGACCCGGAACCTGCATCATATATTCGATTGAAGTGTGGCGCCGAGTCAGGACTCGCCATGCGAAGTAACCAAGCACGAACTGATTTTTGTTTTGACCTTAAAGCAACAACAATAACTTTGATCAAGAGATCAAGATCATATTCATCAGTCATCGTTTACTTAATGGTCATCTTCATCGTCATCAGCATCAACATCACCATTATTACCATCATCATCTTCTTTACCACCATCGTTGTCGTCGTCGTCACAACCAGCACACTTCCATCATCATTCATTTTAAAATAACTGTAATATGTTATGATCATTTATGATTCGCGTTATTATTATCACGATAAATATAACCAATGAAATATTCCCATATTATCGTTATATTATGATTTAAACGGCTTTTACGCAATATGAAATTATAATAATCACAATGAAAATTTAACTCACCTGGACAATTATCGGCGTGATTTGGGAGGCATCAAATTTCTTGTGGCATTTCTTAGCACACCCACAGCCAGATTCATGGAAATGTCGAAAGCTATCATCCTTTGTAAACGCATCACCGTCATCACTTCCATCATCGTCAGTGGAGTCACTGCTTGATTCCTCAGGCTACCCAGAGACAAAGGATCCAATACAGTTTTCCATGACGGCGCTACACGCACCTTTTACCTGGTCATTGTCGTCATCGGATGACAGTTTTTGAGAATGTGAATGCGTACATAATGGTGTACTGCAAAAATGCTCAGAAAATAAACTTTCGAGCTCCTGAAAACAATTACGATGTATCGATTATATAACGTGCATGAAACTTAAAATAAAATAAAAATCGTTTAAATTTACATTTCATTTAAATACTTGTTTCATTTAATATTTTTACCTAACATAATTATCTATAAAAAATAAAAACAGAATGGAATTGAACTCTGATCTTCAGCGTGGTGCGATTCTGGCTTACCATCTGAGCTATTGATGCTGACGTTTTATCTGCCTCACACAAAAACATAAAGAAATTAAGTAGAATCATTTTACTACAAATAACATTTCAAACCTCTGTCGTTCATTTTACAAAAAAAATACGTAATCTATGATTTATTTTGAAGAAAAACATTTAACACTGCAAACATATCAAAAAGGAAATTTCAATATACAACAGTCAACTTTGCAATTGTTTCAATCAGTTCAACGTGAGACGAATTTTAATTTGCTTCTTTAAATATAAATAAGTTCAATAACAATTGAATTGTGGTTAAATTATTGCGCATTAAACATGTCAATGCTGTTTATTATTTTTGAGACCTTGTTTTGTGAAGAATTCATCACATAAATTGCTATCGGATTTAGACCTATGTTTTGCATACAAATTGGCGCCATTGACATTGTTATGATCGTCACTTTGTCATACTGAATTTTGCATCAATATCGGTGTTTATATAAACAGCAGATCTATAAAAAATAAAAGAATATTTAATAAGTGCATAAATTTACCTCTATCTCCAACTCCATATCCAACAGAACATAAATAACACTAAAAACCACTCCGTAAATCACGAATAATTTAAGCTCTGCGTAAATGCACTGTGTAAACTAGCATGTGACGACGTCATAATAAATGGGATTTTCCCAACGCCATCACTGATGTCACTAATGCAGGTTTTGTCGTGGAACGGCTCATATAGTTTCACTGTGTTGTTTATTCTTTGTAGGTTATTCTTCTGATGTTTTACTGTTTCTTTTGTCTCATTGTTTCTTAGACCTCATCTGTATCTGTATGCATTTTATGTTGTCAGTAATCCTGAAGAACCGACTCAAAAACCTGATTATTCAAAGTGTCCTTACTACAAATACCTTGCTGTAAGGTAAAAACAAGAGCATGCCAAATGAGTACCCGGTATCAGTTTTATGAATGTGTACGTACACTTTGCATGAAAATCATATGGCACAATATGAAAATTGGAAATACAGACCTTCCTAGATTTCTTTCCTTGTTTCTTGCTGGTAGACCTGTCATTGACATTCTCCACTTTTGGTAACATTAAAGCCACATAATACTCAAAATCAACGAATATTTGGTAAAATATAGTTAAGCCATAAAAAATTAGATTACGCGATACATTATGCTCATTTATATTTGTTGTGTCACAATGTATACAATTTGAATTTCCAGCTACAATATCTAAACATTTACATGTACAAGCAAACGCGAGATTGGCTTCGGATAGCTCATGAGAAAAATGTTGTGCTTCAGATGCTGCCTGAAGCCAATGTTGCATTTACCCGTTAATGTTCACAGGTACTTGAACAAAAAATGTGGGTCCTTATACATATAATAAAAGAATTATATAAATATATATATATATATATATATATATATATATATATATATATATATATATATATATATATATAAGGACTAATGAAATTTTGTCAAGTACCTGTGTAAATGTTTGAATATTGTTGTGGGAAATTCACATGGAATATATTGTGACACAAAAAATATAAACGGGCATTTTGTTTTTTGATAAATCTATGTTACCATACAACATAAAGGATTGAAATTTTGGCTATTGCTATAAAGAACACTGTTTGTTATGGGTTAACTTTATTTTTCGAAATATTTTACTAATTCTAAATGTGTGCTGATTTTGAGTATTTATGTGGCTTAAACATTTTCTCATGACTTTACTACAAATGTCATAAGTAATTGTTTCAAGCAATATTTCCAAATAACAATTATTATTACAATTGGATTTTCTCTCCATGTGTTACGGTAATATATTTTTAAAAAACATCTGTTTTTTTGTCTTCAATAGCACTCTAGAAAGGTCATATTTCTAACATTTATCCTGGAGGATAGGTGACGTTATTTACCACAGCGCATCCGTGTGCTGTAGATACCAGCTTTCATTGTGGGTGGAAGGCTCTATCCATGGTTTTTAAGCAGTTCACAATGTGCATACATTATAATTATTATTATTTGCTTCATTGGGGTTGAAAAATTGTTTTTTTGTTCAGAAGAAACTTGTTTTATACCATATTTATATAGCGCCCTTTTCATACTCGAGATGCGCGTTCAAAGGTGCTTTACATTTTTTTCCCTGATCACTTGGTCATAAGTCGTCCGTTAACATCTGGGCACAGTATGCAGCAACGGCACATTGGCTTATTTCCCTCACAGGTACCCATTTATTCACCCGGGTTGAGAGGAGCAGATGTGGGATAAATTTCTTGCTTAAGGAAAAAATTCCAGTGGTCAGGGCGGGATTCAAACCCGGGACCTCTCGATCCCTAAGCCAGCGTCCTACCATTAGACCACTGCTCCCATATTACTGCTTATTAAACATGTTTAAGTTCATAAATGACTGTTGAAAGCAACATGATAGAAAAAAATTAGGGATGGCAACGAATACCGATTTCGGTATTCGAATATTCGGTCACCCTTCCGAACGAATATTCGGATATTCGGTCAACATCTGTTGGAAAAAAGTCAACTTTGTTAACCGTACCATTACTCCATGAATTCTACTTTCGTTTTTACCGGAAGTTTACCGGAAGTGACTAAATATTGACACAGCGTTGCCGTCGCTAATTCGAAGCTGACTTACTTTTTATTGTTAAAATTGAATGACAAAAACTGTTTTTAAACTATTAATATCGTACATCAACAATAGAACGAAAACAATAATATTTCATGATGACAAAATAATTACATGACAACACAGTTAGATCTAAATATAATTAACGCTGAACTTAAACGAATTATGTTCATAGCCACAATACACTTTGAACCTGTTTAACAGACTAAACAGTCAGTCTTTTAAAGTTGCCACGTTTAAAAGTCACTTGGATTGGCGACTTCTTATCGGATGATGTCGTGAAATACTTCCAAGCAGCGGAAGGCGTAGGTGGCATTTTGCTTGGACAGAGTTTTACTTTATGCGTGTAGCAATTATAATATTTTCAATTAAATGAGGGCGAAATACCAAAAACATTTCTTTAAGTATAATACTTGATTGAATATTGAGTAATTAATAAAAGTTTGGACCATACGATATGCAAATACTCATTAGAGGTTGAGTAAATTATTTTCTAAAAGCTTTTTGATTGGACAACGTGATTATAACCATACGATCTTTTTTGTTTTTCACACCAATTCGGCTGTTTCTTTACTCATTTAATCTTTGATCATATTAAATGTAATTCGAGTTATTAGATCAAGACGGGTCGGTGTTTTAATTTCCATACGGTCTTATTTGTTTTTTACACCAAGTTGGCTTTTCCTTTACTCATTTAATCTTTGATAATTTTAAATGTAATTCGAGTAATTGGATCAAGTGCAGGTCGGTGTTTTGATTGCCGACGCGATTTGCACCTATCATAATTTTGACACAAAGTATCTGTCTTTGTTAGGCAATTAACGGGATTTATGACCGGTATACTGTCATCACCATAGCGACGCATTATCGCGCCTACCGGAATAAACATTATGACACGAGGAACAACTTTTTTTACAATGTTTGTAGCAAATTTCACGAAAACAAAGTCTTTGAAATTACTCGATTTTTTTATTTTTTCTTCCGAATATTCGATTCGGAAAACAGTATCCGATTATTCGGTCCGGGACCGAATATTCGGATATTCGGATATTCGTTGACATCCCTAAAAAAAATCAATCAAAAACAATGTTTCCAAGTCTTCTTGTTTAAGACTATCATTAGGATATAAACAAAAAAGAAGTAAATTACAAAGATTTATCTCCTACTAATCTTTCTTTGTCCACTGCTTTCCTTATGATATTTTTGCCAGGAAATTGTTACAACTATAATGAATTATGTGACCCCACGTAAGTGTCAACTTAGCTTCATCCTTACTGTAGTAATGTTTTTCAAATTTATCATAAACACACAAAATTATATATACCGGGGTATTTATATCAATTTGCACATTTGATTGGCCTATGAATGTAATATTACATGCCTATATCATCATGTAGACATAGTAACTGGTTGGTGGTTTTCAACTCAATAGAACAGCCATCAGGTTCTAGAATTATGTTGGGAATTAAAATACCAATGTTCTGGCTGAGAAGTTTGGGCCAGGATTCTATTTGTTAACTAACCATGAGCTCTTTATAATTATACTAACAGGCTGTGGACAAGTATTATTGGGTGATAGTTCATATAGGAAGAATAATGCATATTGTTGCGGAAAAATTCACATTATATAATTGTGATCAATTTGTTCAAATTGCTATGTAATCAAGAAAAAAGGAAAATTAATATCATGCATGTGACATGTTATATTCCCCTAATAACATATTATGGGTACTTGTGTCTTATTTTACATTTTTAAACATAAGTTTTGTTTGTCAATTTCATAATTATAAATCATTATAAAGAAACATCGGAGAGCCAGGTATAGTAACTGTTTGTCTTATCTTCAAATAATGAGTTGCGAAGTGGTTATTTGCAAAAGATTTCTTAATTGTATTTTCTAGTTGTACTTTTAAGCAACTGACTATGTTATAATAAAAATATTATTAATCAAAGTGCCTGAAGTATTAAGAGAATAATAATTTACCAGAATTTGCAAATTATTTAGATGATTAAGTATAACTTTGCAACGCTATCTTGTAAATTATAACGAAGAAATATGTAAAATTGCATATGAGTAATACTTGCAAGTTATAATTAATAAAAAATTATGGCTTCAAGTTGTTATTACTAAATACCAAGTTGGTATTATTTGGTAAAACAATGGAGTTGATGCAACAATATTTAGTGTAACATAGCAATGACAGACTCATAGACTTTCAGAACAAGAAGGTAATGTATGAGTGCAGGTCAAAGGTTCCTGAACAGTTTAGAGGCATGGATAGAGGATTTGGGGTAGCGCTGGGGGGGGGGGGGGATATTTAACACTTACTATGGCCAAACACACATCAGACTGCACAAAATTAACTCTGAAAAACAGTTTTTTTCATATAACTTTCTTTTTTATGTGAGTCACACAGAACTGTTAGTTGCATGTTTGATTTTTCAGACGCAAGATTTTTTTTTTTTGCCATGGCGCTGACAACATTTTGCAGTGCTGGTTACTGTATGTTTAACTAAATAAATAGCTAAAAGAATAAGTTGTTTAGCAAATATTCTGTACCACATAATATGTATCTTATAACTTCCCAGCTAGTGGCCCCTTAAATTTGTGAATGGCCCCTCAAATTTCTGAGGCCAAAATGTTAGTTTCTTACCCTGGTGATAGTATAGCATAATGAATGATAATGAAATTGAACAAGCCAAGATGACATATGAAATTTATGTAATGCTCATTCTTAACTAAATCTGTGTTATTATCACAATGCAGTGAAGCTGAACTAGCTGAATTATCTACACTTGATCGCAAAATTGAGAAGAGGTAACCTCACGCAGTACTATGCACCATTAACCCAGCCGGATACCTTACTATTTGAGCCTAAGATCAGGAAAATGGGGCTTAATGCAAGGAAGTCTCTTAACAAAAATCCATTTAAAGCAGAAAATGTTTTTCAGACCTCAATATACCTGTGCAGACTGCACAGGCTAATTGGGGACAACACTAAAAGCGCATGCATTAAGCCCCGTTTTCCAGAGCCAGGCTCATTTATTACATGTCAGCTGCTAATCATTACATAGTGCATTTACTGTACAAGTGTCCATTATGGTTATACCAAGCAGGTACATGTAAGCGAGATACATTATTTAGTCAGATTTGCTTATCTTCACTGCAGAAATCTGCCCAGTTTTCTTTTCATAATTATTATATAATGATGATTAATTAAGATATTGCTTATTGCTTTATTTAAAATCTATTTTTTATTACAGTCAGTAATACGGATAACAAGTAATAATGTTAAATTATAAAGGTGAACATAATTAACAAAAATTGGTAAAAGAACAATAGACAATTTTGATATTGATGGATTAAGTATGATAAAAATATATGTTACATACTGGTGGAATCTTCAATATGGCAAAAATATTGTTAATATGTATGCTCCATAGCAGTTGTTTGTATACAGTAAAAAATTATATTAAAAGCACTGACACATTTTCAAAATTCTTAGATATTTCTTGAAATCAGCACTTTTCCGCCATGCAATTCACATCCTTGGATGACATTTCATGTTTCAGACAACAAAAGTTATTGCTTATCATATGGACCCAATGTTCTTTTGTACCTTCCCATGTTTAGTACTGTAGTCCTATTTTGAATGGCCAGTCAAAAGCACCATTTATTTGTCTGCAGGTTATACAGTCTGTGTATTCCTTTCCATCCCTAAGAGCAGTTTAAGCCAGCAATTCAATTATTAGTTTGTCTACTATAAATATATAAATCCAGCCCAGTGCTCTCTGCAGGATTTTTTTCAGATGCCCCGGGCAATAAGGGGTGGGTAAGGTAAGGCACCCCCACTGTAAGTTTTTTTTTACATTTATTTATGACCTTATTTGATGCGTTATGACTCTTAAAGAAAACAACTAAGTCATAGATGACAACTTTTTATGCCCCCAAAGGAGGGCATATAGTGATCAGACTGTTCGTCCATCCGTCTGTCTGTCCGTCACACTTTGCATTTAGGTTTCGAAAAATGATCATAACTTCTATGTCGCTTCAGATAGCAATTTCATATTTGGCATGCATGTGTATATGGACAAGGCCTTTTCATACGCACACAAATTTTGACCCCTGTGACCTTGACCTTGAACTTAGGGTCCGTGTTTAGGTTTCGAAATCTTCGTTTAGGTTTCCAAAAAAAGCTCATTACTTCTATCAAGCGTTTATAGAGGGCATAAGTCATTCTATGGTGACAGCTCTTGTTAAAATTATTTTAACACTTTCATGCATAGTTACGCATAATCCCGCCTCAATTGATTCCCCAACTCGTCCGTAGCAAACCGACTCTTATAAATTACTGCATACTTATTTCTTTTCCCGTCGCTATTCATTACCTGATAATCTTGTATATTCCATTTTAAAAAGCAAATTCTGGTAAAGATTGAGGATAAAAGTGCTCAAATATTAAATTATCACAATCATTCCTCTTCTTTTTCTATAGTAACAAATTAATTTTGGCATATGTGGCTATTTAAAGATTTGATAAAATAACGTTCAATCGGGATGGGGATTTTTCCACTGAACACACGTATATTGCCTTACTTGCTGTTTGCGTTTTTATACAACAATAAATACATCTGCTCTCAAAATATTTGGCTCAATCGATATGGCTTTGATCTTAAGAATGGCTAGTTGCAGTTACTGAAAAAATACACTAATCATTAAATTGTAAGCACCCCACGGGCTTTGATATCGAAATTCAAGCTCCCGGCGAGGGACCATTAAATTGCCTGTGGAAAGCACTGCAGCCTACATGTTAACTAAACATTTTAGCGAACATAGCAGGATTTGTGGACTTTGGCTCTGTTTATTACATACTCAGAATATTGTAGCTGCTAGTCTGCCATTATTCTCTGCTTATTGTTGGTCAATTAAAAATAAATAACATTGGTGATATATTTACAACAGTATTTGTATAGATACCATATAAATTAAACTGTATTCAACAACATTTAGGTATTTTGATACTTCTGTGCATTTCAGTTAATCTAGAATATTAATTGAACATGAGTTTACAATTCTTTTAATATTTTAAATTAGCTCTTTTTTTTCAAGCAGTAGAACAACTTTTTTGCAGAGATGCTTACTTTATTCTTACAAATCATTCTTTGTATTGAAATATGCATTCTATACAAAATATTAGTATTTCTAATCCATGCTAATATGCATCTATTGTCTTACATGTTTTTCTACTAAATAAGTCTCTTTCAGTTCACCATTTGTTCTAACCATGTGATCCTGCTTAAGCCCTAAAAACACTTTAGCAAACTTACAGAGCATTGTAAGTTTGCCTATCTGTCTGTGAATGGAACCATAAATTCAGTGTATGTTTGCCTCTTTGTCGGTGAACCATAAAGTCAGTGTATGTTTGCCTAATGACAGGCATGCCATCCACAAGCGCAAGAAGCATTCCAAGTTCGGGCCAGAGACCGTTATGAGCATGCCCAGTCTGAGTAGCATCAGCAGTTCCCATGACTTCCACAAGTTCTGTGTCCATCAGAACGGTCTGGTCCCTTCCATCCACTTCCATCTAGCAGCCAGCATTAATCCAGAGACAGGTTTGCATTGATTCTTGATTTAAGTAATCTGTAATACATGGCCTTGACCTGACATCTGTGACTTGTGCAATGTATACAACTTAATTTAAAGTCACAACTTATTATTATCTGATTTCCTAATGAAGATGTTTAAATCTTTGCTTTTTTGGTATGTTAGCTATTGAAATTGACATGCTTTTCATAATTGTCTGTGTCAGGAATTTGTTTGAGGTTTTGTTTATGTTCTTTAGCTAATGCTTTCATTAAAACTTTTCAAACAAAACAAATATTTCTAGGTCATAGCCATAGTTTTGCTTATGTTCCCTACTATTTTGCAGACATTCCATTAGCCCCCACTCTGGGACGCAAGGCAGGTGGGGAACACACATTCCAGCTGCATTGGCTCAACAATAAAGAACTCCAGTTCACCATGGAGTCTGAAAAAATACTGCAGGTTTGTTTAACCCTTTCCGCCATAAGAAGCAAAGTGAAAAATGGCTTTTTCAACCAGCATAAAACCAAAACAGCCTGAGAGTAACTCGCAGTCTGTTCAAGTTTTATTCTGTTTGCTTTTCATCAGTATGTAAGGCTTGGAAATGGAGCCTTTAAAACTTAAGAAAGGTATTTAAGTAAATTTATCTTTTTATGTGACTGCAAATGCGTCAAAATACGTATCTAAGTGGGAAATGGCTAATGTTCAATTTTGACCATCTTAATAAGTCCATACATTTGGTACAAAAGAGGTGACTACAGGTTTGCTATCTCTCTGTTCATTTGTCACCATATGTGAATCCTGTAACTGCAACATGGGGATCCCTTTTTATGTTTTACTAGAGGAAAACAGGTGACTTAAGCTAAAAATTCAACAAACCTTAATAAAGTAATGAATCAAAGAAGTGAATTAGATTTGTAAATAACACTTGGTGTACTTGTTGGTGCATAGCTTTGCCCTTTGTTTGTCTGTCAGACCCTTTGGTCCTCCATCTGTCTGTCCATCCTCACAAACAGAAATATCTCAAAAAGTATGCTAGATGTTATCATGAAATTTATTATACAAATTAAGGGTTATTGGCTGCCTTTACTCTCTCTCTCAGATTACTTTTACTTAAATAGTTTTAGAATTAAAAAAACAAACTTAGAAGGGACATTTTATTATATTCTTACATCAGGATAAGGAATTAAATGCTTAAAATCAGTCTTGTTGAAAACATGTGGTTTTTGTTGATGTTGTTTACAAATTGATGTTCTTTTTTTTTAAACTGATTTTGTTATTATTTGAAAACAAAAGAAGGTCTTATTGCATTTTTGAGAGCTCTAAGCTCATATAAGCATGCAGTTATGATCACCATGTGTCTGTAGTGCATCAATTCTTTGTGTGTAGTATGGCATCAAGCAGTTAAGATCACCATGTGTCTGTAGTACATCAATTCTTTGTGTGTAGTATGGCATCAAGCAGTTATGATCACCATGTGTCTGTAGTGCATCAATTCTTTGTGTGTAGTATGGCATCAAGCAGATATGATCACCATGTGTCTGTAGTGCATCAATTCTTTGTGTGTAGTATGGCATCAAGCAGTTATGATCACCATGTGTCTGTAGTGCATCAATTCTTTGTGTGTAGTATGGCATCAAGCAGTTATGATCACCATGTGTCTGTAGTGCATCAATTCTTTGTGTGTAGTATGGCATCAAGCAGTTATGATCACCATGTGTCTGTAGTGCATCAATTCTTTGTGTGTAGTATGGCATCAAGCAGATATGATCACCATGTGTCTGTAGTGCATCAATTCTTTGTGTGTAGTATGGCATCAAGCAGTTAAGATCACCATGTGTCTGTAGTACATCAATTCTTTGTGTGTAGTATGGCATCAAGCAGTTATGATCACCATGTGTCTGTAGTGCATCAATTCTTTGTGTGTAGTATGGCATCAAGCAGATATGATCACCATGTGTCTGTAGTGCATCAATTCTTTGTGTGTAGTATGGCATCAAGCAGTTATGATCACCATGTGTCTGTAGTGCATCAATTCTTTGTGTGTAGTATGGCATCAAGCAGTTATGATCACCATGTGTCTGTAGTGCATCAATTCTTTGTGTGTAGTATGGCATCAAGCAGTTATGATCACCATGTGTCTGTAGTACATCAATTCTTTGTGTGTAGTATGGCATCAAGCAGTTATGATCACCATGTGTCTGTAGTGCATCAATTCTTTGTGTGTAGTATGGCATCAAGCAGTTATGATCACCATGTGTCTGTAGTGCATTAATTCTTTGTGTGTAGTATGGACCATGTGTCTGTAGTGCATCAATTCTTTGTGTGTAGTATATGATCATTCTTCGTTATCACACCAGTGGCCACCTTTTTCATTTTATTTGCTGAAACTTGCTCAGAATGTTTTTCTTGACAATATAAAGACCAATTTCAAATCTTTGTCACATGCGTAAAAAAACCTAGGTCATCAGGTCAAATCTTCACACAAAAACTTGTTATAATTTTAGAGGCCATATGTATAACTAATCTTCACAAAACTTGGACAGAATGTTCATCTTAATAATATCTAGGTGGAGTTTGAATCTGGGCCACATGGTAAAAAAAACTAGGTGACCAGGTCCAATCTTAGAAAAACTTTGCCACCTCTATGCTAATCTTGATAACACTTGGTTTGCATAATTATCTGGATTATACCTAGGTTAATCTGGGTCACCAGTGTAAAAAAACTAGGTCGCTAAGTTTTGCGTCTTTTCTTTTCTCGAACTCAGTTGATTGTTTCAGGGCCATTATGGCTCTCATAATTGTCTTGTTTTACAGTGTTTGTAGAGTTTCCGTATGTGTCTATGATGTTGATGTGTTCTTTGTGTCCCATATATGACAGGAGATGCACAGAAGGGCAGGATTCGAAGACCATGATTCAGAACACCCCAGCAGCACAGACTTCTCCACCCACCAGACCTTGTACCAGTCTGACTCCGATAGCGAGCAGTTCCACATGGATGATCACAGTAAGTAGTGGGCAGTTCCACATGGGCAATCACAATAAGTAGTGGGCAGTTCCACATGGACAATAACAGTAAGTAGGGGGGGGGGCAATTCCACATGGACGAACACAGTAAGAAAAGGGCAGTTCCACATGGATGATCACAGTAAGTAGTGGGCAGTTCCACATGGACGGTCACAGTAAGAAGGGGGGCAATTCCACATGGACGATCACAGTAAGTAGCTGGCAGTTCCACATGGACGGTCACAGTAAGAAGGGGGGGCAATTCCACATGGACGATCACAGTAAGTAGCGGGCAGTTCCACATGGACGAACACAGTTAGTAAGGGGGCAGTTCCACATGGACGATCATAGTAATTAGTGGGCAGTTCCACATGGATGATCACAATAAGTAGTGGGCAGTTCCACAATAACAATCACAGTTAGTAGTGGGCAGTTCCACATGGACAATCACAGTAAGTAGCGGGCAATTAGTAAGGAGCCGTATGGTTGCTTTGTAATGCAACATACCAATAAGATGCCTTTCATGAAAAAAACACTCATGCTTATTCGATCGCCCAGTGAGTACAATCCGCTGGTCCATTACTTTGTATTCACGAAGTCTAAGGCTATGAGTTTTCGTTGTTTTACATTAAAATGTTATTTCAGATACAGAATAATTATAATTTGAGAATTCCTTAAGAAATTGTCTTCATTCCAACCAAGATCATAAAAAGATCTTTACTAGCAGAGTTAAGTGCTAGAATGTTGCCGTTCATATTAATTAGTAATTTTTCTGATGGAAAAAAGACTCATGGAGATTAAGTCAACAGTTTTAAATCAAAGTCCTGGTGTATAATGTATTATTGTGATGTCTTAATGATTAAGATTTATTTTGTTTCAGGTCATCAAAAGAAAGCAACCAGCGCATTGCGCAACGGCAAGACGAAATTGAAAAATGATCATGGTTATGATAGCAACAGTACCAACAGTTATGTGTCTGACCCTTTAGAAGGCAATTCCCCAGAATCCATTGTAAGTTCAAGTGTATTGTAGACTACAGTTTAGCACAATTGTTACATGTTTAAATAAAAGGTCTATAAAGTTTTGCAAGTTTGTTTATTTTGGCTCATGTTTTATTATATTTTACGTACGCCAGGTACCTTTTAGTAGTACTTGAAGAGACAATTACCAATCAAGCTAAACTGACCTGCAGTCACAATCTAAGCAAATATTGAAATTTATGGAAGACATATTTTCCGCCTTGTTTATATGTTTTTGTGGGTTTTTTTTTTTTTCAAGTGACTGTTTGCACGGTTTTCAATGTGTATACAGAATTTAATGCAACACAGGTGAACTTTTTGGAATTTAGAACATATATGTTGATATTTTTGTGTCGTTATTTTAGCTCAAACTGTTAAAGAATATGAATAAATCATAAAATGTCTGTTTCAACAGTTTGTATCTATGAACTTTAGAACTAGTTCATGATGAAGAGAACAGGGTCCAGGGAAATCTTGGCTTAATACATGTACATAAAGTGTTGCCCAAAATTAACTTGTGCAGTCCATACATGCGTATCTGGCATGAAACTTTCTTCTTTTATGAAATGTTTTGTTAACAGGATGTCTCTTCTGAAAATCCAGTGAAGGCAGAAATAGTAGTCCCTGATCAGCCTGTGGGGACTATACAGGCTAATCTGGGACGACCTCTTTCCCACATACATTTAGCCCAGTGTACCCAGAATGAGGCTAATTTTTGAATACTGGTATGTGGTTTCTTATAGGGCACGTCTCTGGATGCCATTGACCGGCGTATAGAGGGCTTATTGAAGGACTGGCACCAGAATGCAGACATGCTGTTTTGTGTTCACCCAATAGACGGTAGCTTCCTAGTCTGGTAAGTAGGAGTACACCATGGATATATTGCTATAAACAGTGCATTTACAGTAAATACAAGAAGACAGTACATACTTTTAATAAAAATTGGTCATCAGATGATCACACTGAAGAAATAATGGTCTTTTACCTATTATTATTGAACCTTGATCAATGGAATAAGACAATGAAATTATCATAAAATCAAATAATTAAAGCATTGTATGAAGTAACACCATGAAAGCTGGTCAGACAATTTCCTGTTAATTTGCTAATCCCTGTCATTCAATCTTCTCTGTTATTGCTACATCCTGTCAAACAGTACCACTCCCTGTTATACAATTTCCTCTACTATTTCTACTCCCTGTCATACAATTTCATCAACTATTGCTTCTTCCTGTCAGACAAATTTGTCTTCTATTGCTACTAACTTTCATACAAATTTTATGCTCCCCCAAAAAAATTGGGGGGGAGCATATAGTCGCCGCTTCGTCTGTCCGCCTGTCCGTCCATGTGTCCGTGCGTGTGTCCTTCCGTGCACAATTTTTGTCTTGGCTATTTCTCATCAACTAATGACCGGAATTCAATGAAACTTTATGGGAAGCTTCACTACCAAGAGGAGATGTGCATATTATCAGCGGGTTCTGGTCGGATGATTTTTCACAGAGTTATGGCCCTTTGAAATTTTCCATTAGCTGTACATATAGTGCAATTCTTGTCCGGGCTATTTCTCAGCAACTAATGACCGGAATTCAATGAAACTCTATGGAAAGCTTCACTACCAAGAGGAGATGTGCATATTATCAGCAGGTTCTGGTCGGATGATTTTTCACAGAGTTATGGGCTTTTGAAATTTTCCATTAACTGTACATTTAGTGCAATTCTTGTCCCGGCTATTTCTCAAAGGAGGGCATATAGTGATATATAGTCCGTCTGTCTGTCCGTCACATTTTGCGTTTAGATTTCAAAAAATGCTCATAACTTCTATGTCGCTTCAGATAGCAGTTTCATATATCGCATGCATGTGTATATGGACAAGGCCTTTCCATACGCACACAAATTTTGACCCCTGTGACCTTGACCTTGAACTTAGGGTCAGCGTTTAGGTTTCGAAATCTGCGTTTAGGTTTTGAAAAAAGCTCATAACTTCTACCAAGCGTTTATAGGGGGCATAAGTCATCCTATGGTGACAGCTCTTGTTTAGTTTAAGTATTATATTATGAAAAGAAGTATCATTTTCTTTTATATTTAAAAAAAGTTGTTTAAGTTTAGGTTCACAATAAATAAATCAATTGCCTAAATTAACAAAAGTAAAAATAACAACCAGAAAATTATTGTACCATGTGGCTGGGCTATCATAACTTTGTTGGTTATAACAGCAGGGATTTGATATTGAGCTATGCTCGGAGACAGTCAAATCTTGGTGGGGAAGCATGAATTTCCTCTACTCCTTATCAGACAATTTCCTCTACCATTGTTACACCCTGTCAGACAATTTCTCTACTATAATTGCTCCCTGTCATACAATTTCCTCTGCGATTGCTACTCCTGTCATGCAATATCCTTTACTATTGCTACTCCCTGTCAAAAAATATCCTCTTCTTTTGCTACTCCCTGTAAAACAATATCTTCTACTATTGCTACTCCCTGTCATGCAATTTTCCCAATTATTACTACTCCCTGTTGTACAATTTCCTCTTCTATTGCTACTCCCTGTCAAACAATTTTCTCTACTATTGCTACTCCACCATTGCTACTCCTACTCAAACAATTTCCTTGAAGCATGAATATCCTCTACTTCTTATCAGACAATTTCCTCTACCATTGCTACACCCTGTCAGACAATTTCTCTACTCTATTTGCTCCCTGTCATACAATTTCCTCTGCGATTGCTACTCCTGTACTCCAGGATTGCTACTCCTGTCATGCAATATCCTCTACTATTGCTACTCCCTGTCAGACAATATCCTCTACTATTGCTACTCCCTGTCATGCAATTTTCCCAATTATTACTTCTCCCTGTTGTACAATTTCCTCTTCTATTTCTACTTATTGTCCAACAATTTCCTCGTTAATTGCTTTTCCCCCTATGCAGGCATGTGGACTGGCTGGACGAGTTCACTCCCTATACATTCCGACAGGCGCAGGTCAGTTTCTCCTCCCGCCTGCCTCACGCGTTCCCAATACCGGATGCCCGGTCTATGGAGAGTGTTCCCTTGATGTACTGCAACTACAGCAAGATGGACATCAAGTCTGCCATGAAACTCAGCGAGAACGAGGGCCGGTCAGAGACCCGCACCAAACAGTCGTCTGCTGCCACAGGGAAGTCCTCCCCGGGTCAGAATGACAATATGCTGATACCAAATGTGCTTATGATCTCCAAGCATACCAACGGTTCCCTGAACCAGTGGCAGATCAGTTTTCAAGAGGATTCAAAGTTTAAGACTGTGGTCAGTGTGGCGCATGTTTCCAGGTCTTGTGGTCACAGGTTCCGAACGAACACAGCCATTTGTCACCCTGCATTGCCACTGCTTATAACCACGTCTCGGCTACAAACTAATAGACAGACACAGAGGGCTGGACATCTGGAGTCAGTGCCTGAAAACAACAGCAGCGATACTGGCTTCATTTACTGCAGCGAGCTTATTCTGTGGCGCGTGGATCCGGTCGGACCGTTGTCAAAGTCGGGTGGCATCTTAGAGCTGGCAAAGATCAACTCTACAAAACTGTCAGCCTTCAGTAACGTGGCATGGGTTCCTACGTTATTGCCTAGGTGCGTTAAACTTAACTTACAGCTTATCTTGAATTGTTTCTGCTGCCTTGTTAGCAATCTAAAAAGAACAGCTTTTTTTTTTTTTTTTTACTAGATGTTAATTTAAACCTTGACCCCTCAGATATGCTCTTTGATGCTTTTGTACTTACATATAAAGTCAAATTCAATTTCAGACTCTTCCTATTTTGATGTTTTTTGTGGCTTCATTTTCAAGCTGCAAAAGGAAATAAAACCTGAACAGACTGTGAGTTACTGGCAGGCTGTTCTGGTTTTATGCTTGTTGCACATAGCCATTTTTACTTTGCTTTGGTGTGGGAAAAAGTAAACAATATACCAATTCTATTTATTTCCAGTACAATATTGGGTCCGTACAGTAACTCGCCCAGTGCTCTATTTGTGGCGTCCGAAGGAGGTTGTCTACGGTTGTACCAGGCGGTGATAGATGGACGCTCTCTCCTTATAGAGATGAATACCAGGAAACAGGTAAGATCTTACATTTGGATCAATCATGGGTGGCCGGGGAATAACCAAGCCCCAATCTTTCAACAGCCTTGTCTGCTTTCATTTCTAAAAATTACCTTAGTAAAACTTGTGTTTCTCATTTGGGTGAGGTTCAATTCAACCGCATCCGGTGTATCCCTGAAAAAGCCTATGCAGTCTACCATTACTTCAAGAGTTGATTTACTTAACCAAGAGATTTCTTTCACACAGAAGTTGCTATAAAAGCAAAAAAGCCTTTGCACAAGTTAGTTGAGGACAATTTATGACTGAAATAATTTAACATCCATAGAAAGATCCATGAAACAAACAAACAAATAACTCTGAAAGCTGTTTTTGCACAGGCCCAGCAGATGAGTTTCAGCAGTCAGACCAGTTCTGGGTACAGTTATGAGGGACAGGAGCCTCCCACTGAGCTCTTCAACATCGTCAGTGTGCAGTCCTCTGCCAGACCTGGGTGTATCATAGAGCTCGAGGCTTTCACTGAGGATAACCAGGTACACTTATTAGTTCCTAGTAAAATCGTATGGTTAGCTCACCTGAGCTCAACTAAATGTATGCTGAGTTCAAAACTGGATCATGTGGGGTCAAAAACTAGACCACTGGGTAAATTTAAGGAAAAAGCTTGTGCAACACTTTTGAAGTCAATACGTTTGCCAAATATTGTTTAAACTTGCTCATAACATTTGTCATATCTTGACTGAGATTGAAATTGGTTCCAGTCCATTTAAAAACATGGCCGACTGGTGGTGGGGCAATTTTTATTTATATGCTTTATAGGTTAAAGGTTAGAGTGAAACCTTCTGAACACTCTATAGAGGTCACTTTGTTGCCCTATCATCATGAAAGCTGCTTAGAACATTTGTAAACAATTAATATCTCATCTGAGCCAGGTTTATAAATGATGGCTATTAATTGAAATACACGGCCACCAGGGAGCTTGGAATTTTTTCTTATATGGTTAGAAAGAAACCTTGTAGAAAGTCAGATTCCGTATTATCATTATTATTTGTTGGTGATTAATATTTGTAGATTTTGTCAGTTGAACAATCCACAAATTTAGCACAAAGACATCCTAAAATGACTTCTTAAAATTCCTAGAAATAAATTCTAACAAATCAGACATTAACCAATTTGTCTGCCAAAAAGTCATGTTTGAAAAGCACAAAATTTCATGTTTACAAATATAAAAGATTTTGCAGTAATAGTGTGTATGTTTCCTCCCCAGTTGTGGGTTGAGAACCAGCTGCTACACGTGTTCCAAGAGCCCCTAGTCACAGGCAAGAGCAGCGTGAAGGGAGGCAAGAAAGACCCGATAGTGGACCTCCGTAACATAGGATCTTTTGAGGAGAACTTCTTCCTCATCCTTCTTGGGAAGAACTCTGATCACAGCTCCACCATTCACATGTGGAGGATTACCATGGCCTCCTCTACTGTGGATAATGCACAGTCTGATGGTATGATGTAAACTGAATTTAAACACATGGCCTTTATTTTAAATGGTATGTTGTACATTTCTGATGATAACCTAACATTGAAATTTGTGCTTAACTTTATTAAAATACACCTAAAAGTGAAAATTTTATCAACAACTGTAGAACTTGATATGTCCACTACTGAAGTAATTTATACCAAAACAAATCAACATACATTAACAGTCCATGATATGATTTAAATAAAAATGAACAACAAACTTTTAGCTTCTTTTGAAATATATTCACAATCAGCCTTATCACACGATTTAGCTTAGAAATGAGTTTAGCTTTTCAGAAAGCTTTAAGTTACCTAATAGATTGACAGAGCTGTATTGTGTAATCCATTGTGTATTGTAAGATGTTTATAAAAGACAAGCGTGGGCATGGTTATGAATCTCATAACATATTGTCAACTTGATCTTGATTGATACTCTTTTAGTCGCGCTCTGGGAAAACTGGTCTTAATGCATGTGCGTAAATTGTCATCCCAGTGTAGCCTGTGAGGTCCAAAAAGGCTAATTTGGGAAGGAAGACACTTTCTGCCTGCGTTTGATAGTGGATTTTGGCTTGGAAGAGACTGACCATAAATGTACCAAAAAATTACCATTAAAGCTGAAAGTGCCGTCCCTGATTAGCCTGTGCACACTGCTTAGGCTTATCTGGGACAACACTCTACATGTTGCATTAAACCCAGTTTTTCCTGAGTGAGGATTATTGAGAAATTCTTTAGAAGCATTGTGAACATGGCCCCTGATTTCATGGGGCATGTTGGCCTTGTAAGTGTGGATGAGTTGTACATAATGGGCTTCCTTTGAATCTAAAATACCATGAAAGCAAAATGTGTCATCCCTGATTAGCGTGTGAGAACTGCACAGGCTAATCTGGGACGACATTTTCTGCACATGTATAAGCCCCTTCAATACTGCAGGTGTGGATGAGAAGTACATGATGGACTACACACTGGTAGGGGAGGAGGAGTCTAACCCACCGTCCCGGCCTGACTCCCCCGACGTCGTCAGCAAGGCTGTCACCACTAAGCTGCTCATTTCCACCACCAAGGTGTGCTTATTAGCTTAGTTAGAAGTTTTCTGGACTACATATCTGAGGACAGCGTGTTCAATCCATGGACTTGCCATTTGTGTTGGGCTTGGCTGTAAAGTCTTGTTTATGACAATTCACATGCTATCTCTGATATAAGTAAGGCAGTTGTTTGTTACTGGCATATGTGCATTTATGTAAGTTATACTGGTAAACCAGCTAACCAACAAAATATGGTGCTCTTGAAAACGGCAAAATAAAAACTGAAAAATACTTACCCAATTTGTGTAAAAACTGGCTAACCATTTGACAGCAAGATCAAGAGATGTTTGGTGAATTTCATCAATGGAAACAAAATTCCTAAAACAAAAGATTAGGATGAGTTTTACCCCCGCTCCCTCCACCCAAAACACACACACTTGAGGTGGTTTTACTAGGCTCACAAGGGTGTCTGTCTGTCTGTCTGTCAGTTTGTCTTTCAGGATAATCTAAATGGCTGAATGTATTACCTTTTTCCACATAACATTTAGAGGCAATGATAAATTGCTACAGTGTACGACATGTGGAGTCAGAGGTTTTCATCACTACTGTAAAAATTTCTCAATCATAACAATAACATGCAAGCAGTTATTGCTATCTGTGGGAGACTTATGTACATGGTATTGAAATATAAAGCACATACCACAGTTACAACCTCTAGTCTTCATGTTATTATGTCCCCCACTATAGTAGTGGGGGACATATTGTTTTTTCCCTGTCTGTTGGTTGGTTGGTCTGCTGGTCTGTTGGTTTGCGCCAACTTTAACATTTGCAATAACTTTTGCAATATTGAAAATAGCAACTTGATATTTGGCATGCATATGTATCTCATGGAGCTGCACATTTTGAGTGGTGAAAGGTCAAGGTCATCCTTCAAGTTCAAAGGTCAAATATATGGGTCAAAATTGCTCATTTAATGTACACTTTTGCAATATTTCAATATTCAAGATAGCAACTT
This sequence comes from Dreissena polymorpha, assembly GCF_020536995.1. Lineage (NCBI taxonomy): Eukaryota > Metazoa > Mollusca > Bivalvia > Myida > Dreissenidae > Dreissena > Dreissena polymorpha. The sequence goes on along the minus strand of NC_068358.1, from coordinate 66,656,057 downwards.
GATATTTGGCATGCATGTGTATCTCATGGAGCTGCACATTTTTAGTGGTGAAAGGTCAAGGTCATCCTTCAAGGTCAGAGGTCAAATAAATGTGGCCAAAAACGCTCATTTTATGAGTACTTTTGCAATATTGAAGATAGCAACTTGATATTTGGCATGCATGTGTATCTCATGGAGCTGCACATTTTGAGTGGTGAAAGGTCAAGGTCATCCTTCAAGGTCAAATATATGGGTCAAAATTGCTCATGTAATGTCACTTCTGCAATATTGAAGCTAGCAATTTTATATTTGACATGCATGTGTATCTCATGGAGCTGCACATTTTGAGTGGTAAAGGGTCAAGGTCAAGGTCATCCTTCAAGGTCAAACGTCATATACGGGGACATAGTGTTTCACAAACACATCTTGTTGCATTATGCTATTAATTATTTCGTTTGTGCATTGTTAGCTCATCTAATTTTTTTTTTTTTAAATATGAGCTATTGTCATCACCTTGGCATCGGCGTTGGCGTAGGCGTCCGGTTAAGTTTTGCGTTTAGGTTCACTTTTCTCAGAAAGTATCAATGCTATTGCATTAAAACTTGGTACACGTACTTACTCTCATGACCTTTTGCAATATTGCAAAAACTACTCTTACCTGACCTACCACAATAGGCTCCACCCAAACCATCCCCCGTGCCATGCCACCCCCCTACCCCCCCCCCCCCCCCCTCTATTTTATTTATTTTTTTCTTTTAAGATCATCTCACAAATGACCACCTCACACTATACCCCCCCCCCCCCCTCCTACCCCATCCCCCCCAATTTATTTTTTTTTTAAATGGCTAAAAAAAACACAAATATTTATTTTTATTATTTTATTTTTTAAATACCGTCCAATCATCGCACCCAAGAATCCCCTCCCCCTTTGCATTTTTTTCCGCATTTTTGGAAGATAATGTAATAAATGTCCACACCCCCACACTATACACCCCTCTTCATTCCACCCCTCCCTCCTTTGTGATTGAAATTGAGAGTCCCTTCACCTTTAAAAAGAAAATAGATGAGCGGTCTTCACCCGCAAGGCCGCAAGGCGGTGCTCTTGTTTAGATATTCTGCCGTCTAAACTGACATGTTATTTCTTTGTAAGATGTTTAAGGAACCCAAATAGAATATTTATCTTACATGTATCTTGTTGAAATATAAGAATACTGACAATTTATTAACTCCCATCAACCTGTGCAGGTCATATAAAAGTATCCCTTTTTGATTGTAAGCAAAAATGTAGAGTTCCTTGTCACTGAACAACCAATACATGCTGTTCCAAAAATAATTTCACATTGAACAGTTATTGTACTTGTAAAAGATTATATGAGCCCCACTGTGGGAAAACTGGGCTTAATGCATGTGCTTAAAGTCTTCCCAGATAAGTCAATGCATTCTGCACACGCAAAATATGGAAAACACTTGCTTTCAGGGTTCGACATTAACTTTTTTTACAGCAAGACCATGGGACCAGCTTCTCTTAAAATGTACTAGCCCGAATCTGATGTCTACTAGACCATAAATGACATAGCAAATGAACACAATTGTGTCATGTAACTGTTTAATCAGGATTTATCAGTTAATAATCAGGGAACACCAGTAAGTTATTTTGATGCATAGAGTTAACAGTTTTTGCTTTTCTTCGTCAAGTTCAAGCCATGGGAACTAAATTTTCCATTTTGGATAAAATCGACATTTTCGTTTTTCTTAATATTTACGTTTCCTGTCAGTTTTACCGTCGGATTCTTCTTTATTAACTGATAATTCCAAACTTGAACAAAGCCATTCTTTAAATTACATTCTCTTGTCTGCTACGCCAAAATGTTTAGATTGACGATACCGATTTTCGATAGAAGTGGTAAAAACATGCGGTAAAGTTTTACGACACTGCAGAAAATTCATGACAACTTGACCAATGGAAAAAAGCAATTTTTCTGGGAAGCCCTCCTTTGCGTCTAAAAATAGCGATGAATCATGTGAATGCTCCGCGTTTATTTATATACCCTAGTTTTGTTCTGATGTAAATAACGGATACGAGAGTAATTTTACACATTAAGAAAAAAGGTTTTTTCAGCAGTTAGTTATAGTATGAATCAGTATAGATTTTTTATGTACGACCAGTCGGACAAGCTAGCCCGCAGTTTTACTAGCCCGACCACCGATCTTACTAGACAAAGTCTGTTGGACGTGCCTTAGTGTTGAACCCTGGCTTTAATGGTGTTTTTCATTATAAGGAAGTATGTTCTAAATAAAGTTCCTGTTAAAGCGAAAATTGTTGAGCCCCCTGGCTTTCTATCCCCTCCAGGTCAAGTGCCAGACGCTGCCCCTGCCTGAGGGGGTGGAGGTGCGCTCAGCCAACGTCGCAGCAGGTCACCTAAGCTCCGCCTCCATCTACCCAGCATGCCTCGCTCCTTACTTGCTTGTCACGGCATGCTCCGATGGAACCATAAGGTATGTTGTGTTATATTAATATGTTGTTTATCATTTTGTGTTTAAACTTAATTCGTGCATTAGCTGTTATGAGTTGGGTGATTTTGGGGTCAATTTTTTGGACTCACACTGACACGAGGCATAATTGTACCAAACATTAACAAAAGCATTTTCAAAAAAGTTGTTAGAAACCATACAGTTACTGCAATTGATGCATGATAATTGCACAGTTTGTGTTAAAGCATACACAATCTCTTGTGGGATTTTAATAACTCAGCATCTTCTGTATAGTCAGTATTCTTGTGTTATTTCTTGTTTTCACCTATTTAGGTCTGACAAGTAAATGTATGTATTAATTGATTTATCTGTTTTGATAAAAATGAGTATCATGACTACTCCTCATTAATAATAGGTAAATGTATAATAAATACTAATAATTATTTAGTGATATTATTTTTGTATTTATTATTTATGATGTTTAGTTACCTCGCTTACTCATAATATAAGTGCTTGTTATAATAATGTATATAAGTCTATCAATGTTCTTATCATATTGCATGTACTAAAATGTGTCCAAATGGGCCATTGGCCTTCTGGAAATGCCGTTAATATGTCTTGAATCTGTAATGATTTTAGGAAATTTAGTTTAACATAATTTCTTTTTAAGAAGCAATAAAGATGTTTGGCAGTATTTGTTATCAAACTGTAAATTGTTATACTTTATTTCGCTTATTAGCTCATCTATTTTTTGAAAAAAAAAATGAGCTATTGTCATCACCTTGGTGTCGGCGTCGGCGTCCGGTTAAGTTTTGCGTTTAGGTACACTTTTCTCATAAAGTATCAATGCTATTGCATTCAAACTTGGTAAACTTACTAACTATCATAAGGGGAATGTGCAGGCAAAGTTATGTAATTCTGACTGGAATTTTGACAGAATTATGTGCCCTTTTTATACTTAGAAAATTGAAAATTTTGTTAAGTTTTGTGTTTAGGTCCACTTTTTTCCTAAAGTATAAGAGCCATTGCTTTCATACTTGCGACACTAACTAACTATTGTAAGGGGACTGTGCAGGCAAAATTATGTAACTCTGAATGGCATTTTGACGGAATTATGTGCCCTTTTTATACTTAGAAAATTGAAAATTTGGTTAAGTTTTGTGTTTAGGTCCACTTTTTTCCTAAAGTATCAAAGCCAGCTTTCATACTTGCAACACTTACTATCGTAAGAGTACTGTGCAGGCAAAGTTATGTAACTCTGACTGGCATTTTGACAGAATTATGTGCCCTTTTAATACTAAGAAAATTTAAAATTTGGTTAAGTTTTGTGTTTAGGTCCACTTTTTTCCTAAAGTATCGAAGCCATTGCGTTCATCCTTGCAACACTTACTAACTATTGTAAAGGGACTGTGCAGGCAAAGTTATGTAACTCTTACTGGCATTTTGACGGAATTATGGGCCCTTTATACTTGAAAATTTGGTTAAGTTTTGTGTTTTGGTCCACTTTACCCATAAAGAATCATAGATATTGCTTTCATACTTGGAACACTCGCAAACTATCATAAGGGGACAGTAAAGGACAAGTTGCATAACTCTTGTTGTCATTTTTATGGAAATATGGCCCTTTTTTTACTTAGTAACTTTGAATATATTGTTACATTTTGTGTTTAGATCCACTTTACTTCGAAAGTATCAATGCTATTGCTTTTAAACTTTAAATACTTTCATGCTATCATGAGGGTACTGTACCTGGCAAGTTGAATTTTTAAAATTAAAGATCATCTAATAAATGACCGCCACACCCTCACACTATACCCCCCCAACTTGTTCACTTTTTAAGATAGCAACTTGATATTTGGCATGCATGTGTATATCATGGAGCTGCACATTTTGAGTGGTGAAAGGTCAAGATCATCCTTCAAGGTCAAATGTCAAATTTATGGTGTCTGTCTGTCCGAAAACTTTAACATTGGCCATAACTTTTTCAATATTGAAGATAGCAACTTGATATTTGGCATGCATGTGTATCTCATGGAGCTGCACATTTTGAGTGGTGAAAAGTGAAGGTGAAGGTCATGCTTCAAGGTCAAATGTCAAATATATGGCGTCTGTCCGTCCGAAAACTTTAACATTGGCCATAACTTTTTTATTAATATTGAAGATAGCAACTTGATATTTGGCATGCATGTGAATCTCATGAAGCTGCACATTTTGAGTGGTGGAAGTTCATGGTCAAGGTCATCCATCAAGGTCAAAAAAATGAGATTAAATTCAAAGCGGCGTTCTTATGAAGCTGCACATTTTGAGTAGTGGAAGGTCAAGGTCATCCTTCAAGGTCAAAGGTCAAAAAACAAATAAAAAATTTAAACGCGGCATTATCATGAAGCTGCACATTTTGAGTGGTGGAAGTTCAAGGTCAAGGTCATTCTTCAAGGTCAAGGTCATCCTTCAAGGTCAAAGGTCCAAAAAAAATCAAAGCGGGGTTATCATGAAGCTGCACATTTTGAGTGGTGTAGGTTCAAGGTCAAGGTCATCCTTCAAGGTCAAAGGTCAAACAAAATATTAAAAAATCAAAGCGGCGTATTCATGAAGCTGCACATTTTGAGTGGTGGAAGTTCAAGGTCAAGGTCATCTTTCAAGGTCAAATTATTATTTTTTTAAATTCAAAGCGGCGTTCTTATGAAGCTGCTTATTTTAATTGGTGGAAGTTCAAGGTCAAGGTCATCCTTCATGGTCAAGGTCATCCTTCAAGGTCAAAGGTCAAAAAAATAAAAATCAATTCAAACAGGCGTTCTCATGAAGCTGCACATTTTGAGTGGTAGAAGTTCAAAGTCAAGGTCATTCTTCAAGGTCAAGGTTATCCTTCAAGGTCAAAGGTAAAAAAAATAATAATTTCAAAGCGGCGTTATCATGAAGCTGCACATTTTGAGTGGTGGAAGTTCAAGGTCAAGGTGTTCCTTCAAGGTCAAGGTCACCCTTCAAGGTCAAAGGTCAAAAAAATAATATTTCAAAGTGGCCTTCTCATCAAGCTGCACATTTTGAGTGGTGGAAGTTCAAGGTCATCCTTCAAGGTCAAAGGTAAAATTTTTTACAAATTTTCAAAGAGGGGCAATAGGGGGCATTGTGTTTCTGACAAACACATCTCTTGTTTTTTTAAACATGGTTAAAAAACACAAATATTTATTTTTATTTTTGGAATACCCTCCAACCATCCAACCCAAGAATCCCCCCCCCCCCCTCAAAAAAAATATTTTTTTGGCATTGTTTTTGCATTTTTGGAAGATAATGTAATAAATGACCCCACCCCTACACTATACACCCCTCTCCATTCCACCCCTACCTCCATTGTGATTGAAATTGAGATAGGTCCCTACACATTTAAAAAGAAAAATAGATGAGCGGTCTGCACCCGCAAGGTGGTGCTCTTGTTTAATATTGCTGTAACTGTTTGGAGCATGTAGCTACATCAAATATGTGACAGGTTCTGGAAGTGTAACGTGCAGGCGATCGGTCACCCCCTGATGTCAGTAGGAGGCATCGAGCTCAACCCTCTGGCGACTCTCAGTCGAACCAACTTTGAGTATGGGGTGGAGGAGGAGGATGGGCGGAGAATGCAGCGCAGGCTGTCCTCTGTCATGAAGGTGTCACGTGACACAGAGTACGAGTGGGTACCATGGAGACATATGTACGGCGAGGGAAAGTCAAGCGATATTCATATACCAGGTGGGAAAATGTTGATGGGAATCTTTATTATGTCCTTCTTCGAAGAAGAGGGGGTATATTGTTTTGCACATGTCAGTCTGTCGGTTGGTCCATCCACCAGATGGTTTCCGGATGATAACTCAAGAACACCTAGGCCTAGCATAATGAAACTTCATAGGTACATTGATCATGACTGGCAGGTGACCCCTATTGATTTTCAGTTCACTAGGTCAAAGGTCAAGGTCACAGTGACTCGAAATAGTAAAACGGTTTCCGGATGATAACTCAAGAATGCTTACGCCTAGGATCATGAAACTTCATAGGATCATTGATCATAACTGCCAGATGACTCCTATTGATTTTCAGGTCACTAGGTCAAAGGCTAAGGTCAAAGTGACTCAAAACAGTAAAATGGTTTCAAGATGATAACTCAAGAATGCTTACGCCTAGGATCATGAAACGTCATAGGTACATTGATAATGACTGGCAGAAGACCCCTATTGATTTTCAGGTCAAAGGTTAAGGTCACAGTGACTCGAAACAGTAAATGGTTTCCGGATGATAACTCAAGAATGCTTTCGCCTAGGATCATGAAACTTCATAGGTACATTGATAATGACTGGCAGATGACCCCTATTGATTTTCAGGTCACTAGGTCAAAGGTCAAGGTCACAGTGACTCAAAATAGTAAAATGGTTTCCAGTCCCAAAATTTAACCTTGGTTAAAGTTTGATAACTTTTTATGTCTGTCGGTCCGTCCACCATCTAAATAGGTACATTGATAATGACTGGCAGATGACCCTTATTGATTTTCAGGTCACTAGGTCAAAGGTCAAGGTCACAGTGACTCAAAATAATAAAATGGTTTCCGGATGATAACTCAAGACCTCTTAGGCCTAGGATCATGAAACTTGATAGGTACATTGATCATGACTGGCAGATGACCCCTATTGAGTTTCAGGTCACTAGGTCAAAGGTCAAGGTCACAGTGACTCGAAACAGTAAAATGGTTTCCAGATGATAACTCACGAATGCTTACGCCTAGGATCATGAAACTTCATAGGTACATTGATCATGACTGGCCTTATGCCTAGGATCATGTAACTTCTTAGGTTCATTGAAAATGACTGGCAGATGACCCCTTTTGATTTTCAGGTCACTAGGTCAAAGGTCAATTTCTCAGTGACTGGAAATAGTGAAATGGTATCCGGATGATAACTCAAGAATGCTTACGCCAAGGATCATGAAACTTCATAGGTACATTGATAATGACTGGCAGATGACCCCTATTGATTTTGAGGTCACAAGGTCAAAGGTCACAGTGACCCGAAATAGTAAAATGGTTTCAGGATAATAACTCAAGAATGCTTACGCCTAGGATCATCAAACTTCATATGTACATTGATTATGACTGGCAGATGACCCCTATTGATTTTCAGGTCACTAGGTCAAAGGTCAAGGTCACAGTGACGGGAAATAGTAATATGGTTTCCAGATGATAACTCAAGAATGCTTACGCCTAGGATCATGAAACGTCATAGGTACATTGATAATGTCTGGCAGATGACCCCTATTGATTTTCAGATCACTAGGTCAAATGTCAAGGTCACAGTGACTCGAAATAGTAAAAAGGTTTCCGATCCCAGAACTTTAACCTTGGTTAAAGTTTGATTACTTTTCATGTCTGTTGGTCTGTCCACCATCTTCATAGGTACATTGATCATGATTGGCAGATGACCCCTATTGATTTTCAGGTCACTAGGTCAAGGTCACAGTGACTCAAAATAGTAAAATGGTTTCCGGATGATAACTCAAGAACGCTTAGGCCTAGAATCATGAAACTTCATAGGTACATTGATCATGACTGGCAGATGACCCCTATTGATTTTCAGGTCACTGGGTCAAAGGTCAAGGTCACAGTGACTTGAAATAGTAAAATGGTTTCCGGATGATAACTCAAGAATGCTTATGCCTAGGATCATGAAACTTCATAGGTACATTGATCATGACTGGTAGATGACCTTTTTTGATTTTCAGGTCACTAGGTCAAAGTTCAAGGTCACAGTGACTTGAAACAGTCAAATGGTTTCCGGATGATAACTCAAGAATGCTTACGCCTAGAATCATTAAACTTCATAGGTACATTGATCACGACTGGCCTTTTGCCTCGGATCATGAAACTTCATTGGTACATTGATAATGACTGGCAGATGACTCCAATTGATTTTCAGGTCACTAGGTCAAAGGTCAAGGTCATAGTGACTCGAAATAGTACAATTGTTTTCGGATGATAACTCAAGAATGTACGCCTAGGATCATGAAACTTCATAGGTACATTGATAATGAATGGCAGATGACCCCTATTGACTTTCAGGTCACTAGGTCAAAGGTCAAGGTCACAATGACTCTAAAAAGTAAAATGGTTTCCAGTCCCAAAACTTTAACCTTGGTTAAAGTTTGATAACTTTTTATGTCTGTCGGTCCGTCCACTTATCTTCATAGGTACATTGATCATGACTGGCAGATCACCCCTATTGATTTTCAGGTCACTAGGTCGAAGGTCAAGGTTACAGTGACTGGAAATAGTAAAATGGTTTCCGGATGATAACTCAAGAATGCTTACGCCTAGGATCATGAAACTTCATTGGTACATTGATAATGATTGGCAGATGACCCCTATTGATTTTCAGGTCACTAGGTCAAAGGTCAATGTCACAGTTACTCGAATTAGCAAATTGGTTTCCGGTCCCAAAACTTAAAAAAACTTTAACCTTGGTTAAAGTTTGATAACTTTTAATGTCTGTCGGTCCGTCCACCATCTTCATAGGTACATTGATCATTACTGGCAGATGACCCCTATTGATTTTCAGGTCACTAGGTCAAAGGTCAGGGTCACAGTGACTCAAAATAGTAAAATAGTTGCCGGATGATAACTCAAGAACGCTTAGGCCTAGGATCTTGAAACTTCATAGGTACAATGATCATGATTGGCAGATAACCCCTATTGATTTTCAGGTCACTAGGTCAAAGGTGAAGGTCACAGTGACTTGAAATAGTGAAATGGTTTCCGGAAGAAAACTCAAGAATGCTTAAGCCTAGGATCATGAAAGTTAGGTACATTGATCATGACTGGCAGATGACCCCTATTGATTTTCAGGGCACTAGGTCAAAGGTCAAGGTCACAGTCAGGGCCCCCCCCCCCCCCCCCCCCCCCCCCCCCCCCCCGGAGATTTTTTGGATCCTAGATTGTCTGTGGTGCGTTTTGGGCCTATTGCCAACCAGTTTTCGTTTGTTTCAAATAACAATATATACTATAGATTTTTCATATTTCTTTTAATGACAACAAGCACATGTCACATATTATAATATACATTACATCACAATTTTCATAGTAATAGAGATATTTTAATACAGCGCATTTTTAACAACATGATGAATGGCATGTAAAATACAAGCATACATTTCATTCACAAAATACATTGCTTTGCTGCTTTACTGCTTGCTGGCATCGACGGCATGAGTGTGAAGAAAAAACATAGTCAATATGCATATTTACATATAGTTAGACTATAGCATTTCAAAGTAATTTCAAATTAAAATTCCTCTCATCTTCAAAATCTTACCTTTAGACTTCGCATGTTTCGTCACCGAGTCTTTTTTCAGGATATTGCAACCTACAGTGAACGTGTTGGAATTCTGCAACTTAATGCATAGGTCACAGTACATTGATTTTGATTCATTCTCAAAGCGAAGCCAATTATTATCAACTTTCCATGACTCTTGAAATGCTCTAGTTTTTGTGTTTTAATTATTTTGTTTGTTTGTTCAGACTCATTTTCGTTCAAAGGACGCTTTATGGTTAAAGAAGTCATGTTAGCGACTGTACGGACAAAGTGGTTACTTCCATTTATATAGTAGACGACATGAATTAGTCTTCCTTTGCGTTACAAATTCGTAACTTTAATTAAATTTTAATTGCAATTAAACCGTGCTTGTTTTTCACGTTTTCCTTTGATTAAAATACGCCGCTGATAGTTATCACAGTGTGTGAGTAAAACGATCAAATTAATTTCATTTCAATCGAAAATCGGCAGAAAGTTGTAACATCAACGACATAGAACTAATTATTTAATTATCACTCTTTAATTTGCATACCGATTTTCAATTTATTGTCACGCTTATTTTCATTTTTAATCTTATAATACGACATTTGCGACCATCCGCTATTTTGTTTGCAGACGACAATATTAACTGTGTATTCATAGCTCCACCCATTTTTACGTTTCATTCAACAACGTCATTTCATGTGTAAGCCAGCTCAGTTTTGATTGGCCAGCTACCATGTGCACTTCAATAACAATAAGGTCAAGCGATGTCTTGATACAGGTGCAGACCGGTTTTCGTTCACTGTTCAAATTGCGAATACTTTCATTGAAACAAAGAGAAAAATATAGAAAACCAGTTTCGGGTTAAAATGGCGGCTGTTTTCAATGAAATTTTACGAGATTTTAGCATTTTCGCAAATCGGATTTTTCTTGAGCCAAATTCTCAATATTTTCGCAAATGGCTCAAGTGGCGAACGACAGCGCGAGCCCTGACAGTGATTCATTAATTGTGTTTGTTCCAAAACTTTAACCTTGGTGAATGTTTTGCAATATCTTTTGCATTATTATGCCCCCCTTCTAAGAAGAGGGGGTATATTGTTTTGCACATGTCGGTCGGTCTGTTGGTTCGTCGGTCCGTCCACCGAATGGTTTCCGGATGATAACTCAAGAACGCTTACCCCTAGGATTATGAAACTTCATAGGTACATTGATCATGATTCGCAGATGACCCCTATTGATTTTTAGGTCACTAGGTCAAAGGTCAAGATCACGGTGACTCGACACAGAAAAATGGTTTCCGGATGATAACTCAAGAACGCTTACGCCTAGGATCATCAAACTTCATAGGAACATTGATCATGACTGGCAGGTGACCCCTATTCATTCTCAGGTCACTAGGTCAAAGGTCAAGGTCACAGTGACTCGTAACAGTAAAATGGTTTCCTGATGCTTACTCAAGAATAATGAGGCCTAGGATCATGAAAATTCATAGGTACATTGATAATGACTTGCAGATGACCCCTTTTAATTTTCAGGTCAAAGGTCAAGGTCATGGTTACTCGACACAGTAAAATGGTTTCCGGATGATAACTCAAGAATGCTTACGCGTAGGATCATGAAACTTCATAGGTACATTGATCATGACTCGCTGATGACCCCTATTGATTTTCAGGTCACTAGGTCAAAGGTCAAGGTCACAGTGACTCGAACCAGTAAAATGGTTTCCAGATGCTAACTCAAAAACGCTTACGACTAGGATAATTAAACTTACATATGTACATGTTTTTCAGGTCACTAGGTCAAACCCTATTGATTTTCAGGTCACTAGGTCAAAGGTCAAGTTCACAGTGACAAAAAACGTATTCACACAATGGCTGCCACTACAACTGACAGCCCATATGGGGGGCATGCATGTTTTACAAACAGCCCTTGTTATATCTTGAAGTGTTTGTGACTTTTTACAAACATCATTCAATTAAACACAACTTACCTTTGATATCTACCATGAGGACACTGTGGAAAGTATCAACTCTCATTATCCCAACGGTAAAGGTCACTTAGGTCAAAATCAATTTCGCTATAAACAGCTTGTTTAGACATATATGGAGCTTTGAGACAAAAGTTGAATGTGAGGGTAGCCCTGCCATATTGACACATTTCTTGTTCGTTTTGGTCTATCATATTGTTTGTAGGCTCTGTGAACTCAGATAAGCGCTCAAGGGCAACCATGGCCCTCTTGTTAAAGCTACATCTTTGCCTCAACAATTTCCATTTCATTACAAGCTTTAATAGTGAATGTATTGATTGAACATGAAATTAATGTGTCTGGATTAGAATTGTTAGATGTACTTGTTAATAGCTATAATCAGTATAATGTATGTATATTCCAGGCAAGCCACTTACAGTCAGCTGTGCATATACTGGTCGTGTGGCAGTGGCTTACAGATTTGGAGGGAAACCCCACGGGACTACCCCTGACAGTCGCTTTTTCAACCTCCGTGTTGTCATTTATGAATGTGAATCAACAGGTAAAGCAGTGCTTTCACACCAATTTGATGAATAGTTCTTTGCTAAATCTTCTTAAAGTGAAGATATTTGGTGAATCCGGTATGACGGGTTGAGTATTTCCCACTCCTGATGTGTTAACCAAACATCAGACCCCACACTATGATGGCTTATTTGCGATATTTGATATTCATTAATGGAATAGAGGAGTAAATAATAGAATGAATAGCAAGCCTTGCGCAACCATGGTTCTAAGCCTCGCATGATAAACTTGATCTTCATCCCAAACTCACATAATATTCTCTATATTCCATTTACTGCATGCAAGATTAAATGTAGGTAAAGGTTTGCATGCAATAAGTTCATATATCTGTAAATTTTTCAGATATGTGCTTCAAATTTAACACATGTTTTGGTGATTATGCGAGGTCAAAATAGTGCCGTAAATATAGAACAGGTATTCAAAACACATTTTGTATAAGCAATATATAAATCATGGCTTGGTTGCACAATACGTTTTGTATTTAGAACGCATTGTTTATAACCAATTAAAACAAACATCTAGAATCTTTCGACAGGCAATCTTGTAAACATGACAAGTGTAAATAAAGCTCTGCAAGCTCAATGCACACACAGAAAAATACAGACGGCTGATTTTTATGCTCCCCCAAAAAAATTTGGGATGAGCATATAGTCATCGCTTTGTCTGTCCGTCCGTGTGTCCGTCAGTCCATGCACAATTTTTGTCCAGGCTATTTCTCAGCAATTAATGACCGGAATTCAATGAAACTTTATGGGAAGCTTCACTACCAAGAGGAGATATGCATATTATCAGCGGGTTCTGGTCGGATGATTATGCACAGAGTTATGGCCCTTTGAAATTTTCCATTAACTCTAATATAGTGCAATTCTTGTCCGGCTATTTCTCAGCAACTAATGACCAGAATTCAATGAAACTTTATGGGAAGCTTCACTACCAAGAGAAGATGCGTATATTATCAATGGGTTCTGGTCAAATATCAGCGGGTTCTGGTCAGATGATTTTTCACAGAGTTATGGCCCTTTGAAATTTTATATAAAAATATTCTTGTCCCCCCAACTACTGTGCCCTCAAGACGTTTCCTTTTATCTGAATATATAGCGCAATATTGTGACAAAAAAAAACTTTGGGGAGCATCACCTGTCTCAAACGGTTTCTTGTTTTTTGTATTCAAGGAAGTCTCTTCTGAGTGAAAAACCAGTAAAGGTGGAAAGTGTCGTCCCTGATAAGCATGACATATGGGCTGCAGAGGCAAATTTGGGACAACAATGTACCCACATGCATTAAGCCCCTTTTTAGCTCTACTGGCTGAAGGTTTCCGTCATCCGTCCGTGCGTGCGTGCGTTAGACTTTTTCTTGTTTACGCGATAAAGTCCACAGTTTTCATCCGATTCTTTTCAAACTTGTTCAGTGTCTTTATATTAACGAGGACTCGAACCCTATTGAAAATCGGTTACATCAGAGTAAACAGTCCAGAATTATTTCCCCTTGAATTTGATAAAATTGTGAAATAAGGCTTGTTTACAAAATAAAGTCCACAGTTTTCATCCAATTATTTCCCAACCTGCACAGTGTCTTTATCTGAATGATGAGTCAAACCCTATTGAAAATGAGCAATATCGGAGTTTTAAGTCCAGAATTATCTCTCCTTGAATTTGAGAAAAAAATGAAAATTCAGTTTTTTTATGTGATTAAGTCCAATTCTTGGCAAACTTGCACAGTGTCTTTGTATCAATGAGGACTCAATCCCTTTTTTAAAAGAGCAATATCGAAGCAATAAGTCCAGAATGACTTTCCCTTGAATATGAGAAAAATTTGAAATCCCGCTTGTTTACGCAATTAATTCCACAGTTTTCATCCAATTATTTCCAAATTTGCACAGTTTCTTTATATCAATGAGGGACGTGAACCCTATTAAATATGAGCAGTATCAGAGAAATAAGTACACAATAATCTCCCCTTGAATTTGAGAAAATTCTCCTTGTTTGCGCGATTAAGTACACAGTTTCCATCTTATTCTTTCCAAACTTGCACAGTGTTTATAGCAGTAGAGCAATTCAGGCCCCCATGGGCCTCTTGTGTCCAGAGCAAGGCCCATATTGTCAGTATACCATTTCTCAGCACATGATCAGTGAATTGTTACAAAGGATTTTTATGTATGTGTAAAAAGTTGATACCTGGTTTTGTGGTCTTTCCATATTTCTTGTTACTTACAATTGATAAAATGTTAAAAGTGTAAAAAACAAATACAGTCTTATGATCACCTGGTAACGGTTGGTTACAGGTGGCTCCCAATGGGTGGCGGAGGACACAATAGTGCTGAACAACATCCGTATCCCAGAGAGCCACGTGGAGGTTGACCTAGAAAGTGGCACTGACACGCCCCTCAGTGACAGCGACAGCAGCCCAAGCCAGTCCCTCGCCTCAAACTTCATCTCCATGGTCCGCACCAAGAGCGTGCCCAGCCTCTCCACGCTTTACTGCGCGCGCAAGGAACTAGAGGAACATGTGGACAAAGTAGGGACCCTGTGCTTGCATTTTAGGGCCAACTTGGGGCTGAAATTTGACCCCATTTCAACTTAAAAAAAAAATCACATTTTTAGCTCATCTATTTTTTGAAAAAAAATTATGAGCTATTGTCATCACCTTGGCGTCGGCGTCTGCGTCGGCGTCCGGTTAAGTTTTGCGTTTAGGTCCACTTTTCTCAGAAAGTATCAATGCTATTGCATTCAAACTTGGTACACTTACTTACTATCATGAGGGGACTGGACAGGCAAAGTTAGATAACTCTGGCGTGCATTTTGACTGAATTATGTGCCCTTTTTATACTTAGAAAATTGACAATTTTGGTTAAGTTTTGCGTTTAGGTCCACTTTTTTCAGAAAGTATCAATGCTATTGCATTCAAACTTGGTACACTTACTTACTATCATGAGGGGACTGGGCAGGCAAAGTTAGATAACTCTGGCATGCATTTTGACAGAATTATGTGACCTTTTTATACTTAAAAAATTGAAAATTTTGGTTAAGTTTTGTGTTTAGGTCCATTTTATTCCTTAAGTATCAAAGCTATTGCTTTCATACTTGAAACACTTACTAACTATCATAATGGGCCTGTGCAGGCAAAGTAATGTAACTCTGACTGGCATTTTGTCAGAATTATGTGCCCTTTTTATACTTAGAAAATTGAAAATTTGGTTATGTTTTGTGTTTAGGTCCACTTTATTCCTACAGTATCAAAGCTATTGCTTTCATACTTGCAACCATTATTAACAATCGTAAGGGGACTGTGCAGGCAAAGTTATGTAACTCTGACTGGCATTTGGACGGAATTATGGGCCCTTTATACTTAGAAAATTGAAAGTTTGGTTAAGTTTTGTGTTTTGGTCCACTTTACCCCTAAAGTATTATAGATATTGCTTTCATACTTGGAACACTCGCAAACTATCATAAGGGTACAGTAAAAGGACAAGTTGCA
The DNA here is from genome assembly GCF_020536995.1 of Dreissena polymorpha. NCBI lineage: Eukaryota > Metazoa > Mollusca > Bivalvia > Myida > Dreissenidae > Dreissena > Dreissena polymorpha. The sequence goes on along the minus strand of NC_068358.1, from coordinate 66,640,277 downwards.
TAACTCTGGATGTCATTTTTACGGAATTATGGCCCTTTTTTGACTTAGTAACTTTGAATATATGGTTAAATTTTGTGTTTCGATCCACTTTACTTCTTAAGTATCAAGGCTATTGCTTTCAAACTTCAAATACTTTCATGCTATCATGAGGTTACTGTACCTGGCAAGTTGAATTTTACCTTGACCTTTGAATGACCTTGACTCTCAAGGTCAAATTATTAAATTTTGCTAAAATTGCCATAACTTCTTTGTTTATGATTAGATTTGATTGATACTTTGACAAAACTACTCTTACCTGACATACCATAATAGACTCCACCCAAACCATCGCCCGTGCCCCCCCCCTCCCCCCCCCCCCATTTTTTTTTTACGGTTAAAAAACTAAACTATTTATTTTGATTATTTTATGTTTGAAATACCGTCCAACCATCGCACCCAAGAAACACCCCCCCACCCCCCCCTCCCCCCACCCGAATCCCCCCCCCCCCCCCTAAATTTTTTTTTTTTTTTTTTTTTTTAAGATCACAAATTACCACCACACCCTCACACTATACCCCCCCCCCCCCCCCCCCCCACCTCACCCCCCCCCCAATTTATGTTTTTTGAAACGGTTACAAAACACAAATATTTATTTTTATTATTTTATGTTTGAAATACCGTCCAACCATCGCATCCCCCCCCACCCCCCACCCCCCCCCCCCCTCCCCGATTTTTTTTTCGCATTTTTGGAAGATAATGTAATAAATGTCCACACCCCCACACAATGCACCCCTCTTCTATCCACCCCTCCCTCCTTTGTGATTGAAAATGATAGTCCCTTCACCTTTAAAAAGAAAATAGATGAGCGGTCTGCACCCGCAAGGCGGTGCTCTTGTTTTAATTTTCAAAATTCCCCACAAGATCGTTGCTTCAAATGTAATATTACTTGATCAAAATAGGACTTAAATTGACAATGATTTAGGAACTTTATTTTTATTTAATCCTAAACATATGTAATACAGTCTATGAACTGTTTACTTTCTGAAAAGTTTTAACTAACTTTGTTTATTTCTAATTAAACTAATGGTGAATGCATTCACTATTCATTCACTCTCGAATGCCCAAGTTAACCTTTACCAGCTCAGATGCAAAGTGTAAATGGCCTTATGCAACCAGCATAAAACCATAACCTTCGGCGAGTAACTTGCAGTCTGTTCAGATTTGATGCTGTTTGCTGTTGATCAGTATCTCAGGGCTGGAAATAAAGCCTTTAAAACTTAAATGTAGTAAGCAAGGTCTTTGATTGAATTTGATTTTCTAAAGTACTTAAAACGTGACAGAGTATGTATCTGAGCGGTATAGATTAAATGTGTGCAATTCTAAGAAGCCATTATTGTTTCTATTCTGCAGTTGGAGATTATGAGACAGAAGCACCTGGTGCAGCTGGACTGGGTGTCCACTGAGGACGGCTCACACATCCTCACTGTCGGTGTCGGCTCTAAGATCATGATGTACGCCCAGGTGTCTAAGGACATCATCCAGGAGTCCAAGCAGCATGAAGTGGGCAGCCATTCAAACACTGCCATTATCGAACCCAACTTGAAGTTCGATTTAAACGACAAACTGAGCGGTCGCAGAATGTCCAAGTTTCAGAAATCCAAGTCTATGGTAGTTAATGAATATCAGGAGGTGCTGCAGTGGATGAAGCTGAGAACAATAGACTTGACCACGGCTGATGGGTTGCCACCCTTGCCCATGCATATCTCTTGGGTGCGGGGCGGTATATTGGTGGTCGGAATGGACAATGAAATGCACGTCTACTCGCAGTGGCGTTTCTCGCAGGGTGTGGATGGTATCGCAGGTTTTGACCAGGTGGATGGCTTTGACTCAGATGTAAGGGCATTCCACAACAAAAACTTTTCCACTCTTGATCTTAACAAAGATGCCCTTATGAGGGGCAAAAAGAGCTTACCGTCGATCAAAACTTCAATTTCTGTGCCGAATTTTAAAAAGTTTGCTTCCACAGTGTTTAAGAAAGATAACTCAAAAAGTAGTTCTAACCTTAGAAAAAAGGGAACAAAGGCAGAGTTGGAGAGAAGAGACAGTGATGTGAGCCTTACTGTGATACATGAACTTGGTCTATTTGAAGCTGCACACCAAGCCAGTCCTGTGTTACCGCAATACCATCCAAAATCTCTGATGGAATTACTGTACTTTGGTAAGGTACGAAGAGTGAAAGCAATTCTGGCTCACTTAGTGAGATGCATTGCTGGACGAAATAACGGCAATGTCACAATTGTCGATGAAATCAACTTAGACGATAGTTTGTTTCGACAGAGAACCATGTCCATCTCTCAGAGTCCAGGCGAGAAACCTGTTATCAATGAAGAGGTTACACTCAACTATGTTGAAATCACGTCCATTCCCCTGCTTCCATTGTATGCGCTTCTAGCAGCAGATAGTGATAAGTCCACTGTGGACATGAACATGACCCCAGCAGTAGGGGCTGAGGGTCAGGGTGGAAAAACAGACTACAAGGACCTCTTCCAGTCCAACGCAATGGAGGATGAAGGCTTGGACATTGATGTTCTCTCGAGTTCAGCCGAGGACAAACCAAGGATCGTTCGTTCGTCCTCGACAACTGGCGGTCCAGGGGCCAATCCCTACGCGTTTAGCGGAGGTCAAGCAGAGCTCCTGGGCAAGCACCTGACCCGCATGCAGCTGCCAGGACTGTCTGGTCAGGACCAGATGTACCTGATGGCACTAGCTGACACTGTGTCGCACACCAAGACAGACTTTGCAGAGAGCTTTGAACCCTCTGGTATGATGATATTCTGACTTTTTATTCAAGAATATTCATTAATTTTCTAATTTATTCATTGATTCCCTTATTAATCAGGGACAACACTTTCAGCTTTTATTATGCCCCCCTTCGAAGAAGAGGGGGTATATTGCTTTGCTCATGTCGGTCGGTCAGTCCGTCCACCAGGTGGTTGTCAGACGATAACTCAAGAACACTTGGGCCTAGGATCATGAAACTTCATAGGTACATTGATCATGACTCGCAGATGACCCCTATTGATTTTGAGGTCACTAGGTCAAAGGTCAAGGTTACGGTGACCCGAAATAGTAAAATGGTTTTCGGATGATAACTCAAGAACGCTTAGGCCTAGGATCATGAAACTTGATAGGTAGATTGATCAGGACTCGCAGATGACCCCTATTGATTTTGAGGTCACTAGGTTAAAGGTCAAGGTCACAGTGACCTGAAATAGTAAAATGGTTTCCGGATGATACCTCAAGAACGCTTAGGCCTAGGATCATGAAACTTGATAGGTAGATTGATCATGACTCGCAGATGACCCCTATTGATTTTCAGGTCACTAGGTCAAAGATCAAGGTCATGATGACCCGAAATAGTAAAATGGTTTCCGGATGATAACTCAAGAACGCTTAGGCCTAGGATCATGAAACTTGATAGGTAGATTGATCATGTTTCGCAGATGACCCCTATTGATTTTCAGGTCACTAGGTCAAAGGTCAAGGTCACAGTGACCCGAAATAGTAAAATGGTTTCCGGATGATAACTCAAGAACGCTTAGGCCTAGGATCATGAAACTTGATAGGTAGATTGATCATGACTCGCAGATGACCCCTATTGATTTTCAGGTCACTAGGTCAAAGATCAAGGTCCCGATGACCCGAAATAGTAAAATGGTTTCCGGATGATAACTGAAGAACGCTTATTCCTAGGATCATGAAACTTGATAGGTAGAATGATCATGACTCGCAGATGACCCCTATTGATTTTCAGGTCACTAGGTCAAAGGTCAAGGTCACGGTGACCCGAAATAGTAAAATGGTGTCCGGATGATAACTCAAGAATGCTTATGGCTAGGATCATGAAACTTCATAGGTACATTGATCATGACTGGCAGATGACCCCTATTGATTTTCAGGTTACTAGGTCAAAGATCAAGGTCACAGTGACAAAAAACATATTCACACAATGGCTCTTACTACAACGGAGAGCCCATATGGGGGGCATGCATGTTTTACAAACAGCCCTTGTTGTATTTTTGTTTAACCCTTTACCACTTAGATACGCATTATTACGCGTTTGTAGCCCCTTAGAAAGTTATATTTAATTTAAGACCTTTCTTACAAGATTCAAGTTTTTAAGGCTTCATCTCCAAACCTTAGATACTTATGAGCAGCAAACAGCATAAAACCTGAACAGACTGCCAGTTGCTCACAGGCTGTTCTGGCTTTATGTTGTTTGGACATAGCCATTTTCACCATGCTTCTGAGTGGGAAAGGGTTCAAGCATGTCTCTTCTTTGCAAAAATCCAGTTCACATGAAAAGTGTTGTCCCTGATAAGCCTTTGTGGACCACAGATGGCTAATCTGGGACGACACGCACATGCAGTAAGCATTGTTTCGCAGAACAAGGCTTTAAAATAAGTTATGAGGCATGTGATTTTAAAGGATTTCACATGGATCAGCCTTGTTCACACCCCCAGATAAGTGGGGATTTTCAGAAGCTTGCAAGTAAGTCTATTAACAAACCCAACCCTTCAGCCACAGCTGGCCCTGCTGCAGCGAAGAGCGTCCACACGGCAGAGACACTGGACGACTGTGGCCTGCGCTTCCTGTTGAGTATGCGCCACTACCACTACCTGGTGCGCTCCCTCCCGCCTGCGCAGAGGCATCAGCTCAGTAAGACTGGGCTGAAGAACTTCAACCTTGTATGGGCCTTCCACTCTGAAGCTACAGAGGTAGGATGTGTGCCTTACTGTGGGAAATTGGGGCTTAATGCATGTGTGTAAAAAATTGTCCTGTGCAGTCCACACAGGCTAAATAGGGATGACTTTTTATATAGTTGCCAGTTTGTCCTTCCTTCCTTCCGTCACACTTTTGTTACAGTTTCTCACAGAGCCTTCAATATTTTCCAATCTCTTACATATTTGGCATGTAGGTACCTTGCATGGATCTCTACCTGTAGGTACCTTTCATGGACCTCTACCTTTTGATGAGGTTTGAGGTCACTGGGGTCAAAGTCAAGGTCACCGTGGCTATTGTCTTTCCTTACTTACTTCCTTCCTTCCTTCCGTCACACTTTTGTTACAGTTTCTCATAGCACCTTCAATATTTTACCGATCTCTTACATATATGGCATTTAGGAAACTTGCATGGACCTCTACGTTTTGATGAGGTTTGAGGTCACTGGGGTCAAGGTCACGGAGGCTGATAATAGATTTTCTCAAGGTCAAACCTTGGTTACAGTTTCTCATAGCGCCTTCAATATTTGACCAATCTCTTATATATTTGGCATGTGGGTACCTTGCATGGTCCTCTACCTTTTAATGAGGTTTGAGGTCACTGGGGTGATTCCAGACACTGATAGGATATTTATTCTGGGGGACTTCAACAAGGTAGTCCTAAATGGTCAGAAGTTTTTTTACATTTGTAAGACAGGCAGTGTTTTAGACATGGTTAGAACAGACAGGATCAAGTCATGACTCATATTCAGCCAGTGTACTTTAGTGACCATAGTGTTATTTCAGTTGGAGTTCCATTTTAAAGAATGAGTGAGTGTATACTATTATTGTCATTAATTATTAGTTCGACTATTATATATGAAATATATATAGTGGAGCTATCCTACTCACCCCGGCATTGGCGTTTGCGTTGGCGTCAGCGTTGGCGTGCAAATGTTAAAGTTTGCATATTACCCCAAATATTTTCAATGTCCCTTGACATATTGCTTTCATATATTGCATACTTGTTTACCAACATGACCCCAACCTATAAACAAGAGCAGACAACTGTATCAAGCATTTTTACAGAATTATTGCCACTTTTATACTTAGATTTCAGGCCCTCTTGTTTTGATAATTATGACCCCCTTTAAAGAAGAGGGGATATATTGTTTTGCATATGTCGGTCGGTCCGACCACCAGATGGTTTCCGGATGATAACTCAAGAATGCTTAGGTCTAGGATCATGAAACTTCATAGGTACATTGGTCATGACTGGCAGATGACCCCTATTGATTTTCAGGTCTCTAGGTCAAAGGTCAAGGTCACAGTGACTCAAAATAGTAAAATGGTTTCCGGATGATAACTCAAGAATGCTTAGGCCTAGGTTCATGAAACTTCATAGGTACATTGATCATGACTGGCAGATGACCCCTATTGATTTTCAGGTCACTAGGTCAAAGGTCAAGGTCACAGTGACTCGAAACAGTAAAATGGTTTCCGGATGATAACTCAAGAATGCTTAGGCCTAGGATCATGAAACTTCGTAGGTACATTGATAATGACTGGCAGATGACCCTTATTGATTTTCAGGTCACTAGGTCAAAGGTCAAGGTCATAGTGACTCGAAATAGTAAAATGGTTTCCGCATTATAACTCAAGAATGCTTACGCCTAGGATCATGAAACTTCATAGGAACATTGATTATGACTCGCAGATGACCCCTATAAATTTTCAGGTCACTAGGTCAAAGGTCAAGGTCACAGTGACTCGAAACAGTAAAATGGTTTCCTGATGATAACTCAAGAATAATTAGGCCTAGGATCATGAAACTTTATAGGTACATTGATCATAACTGGCAGATGACCCCTAGTGATTTTCAGGTCACTAAGTCAAAGGTCAAGGTCACAGTGACAAAAAACGCATTCACACAATGGCTGCCACTACAACTGACAGCCCATATGGGGGGCATGCATGTTTTACAAACAGCCATGTTTATAACTCAAATGATTGATTTGTCAAAGGTTGTTCGTAACATACCTGTAAACTTGTGACGAACAAATCTCTTGTTTGTTCAATTATTGAGAACTGTTTAGTACAAATATGGTACAATATCTTTTTTTTTAAGAACAATGTTAATTATCAATGGAAATTACTACATACAACAAAATTAATGTAAGCCATCGTTTGCAGACCAGAACAGGGTATCAACCTTTTTTGCCGTTCCCCTGATGCAACTTGCCGGCTTTAAACAAATACGAGCTGCACTATTGAAAAATGTGGCTTCACTCATGTGTTTAAAGTGTTCAGAATAGACTTCCTTTTGAAAGAAAAATTCTATACAAGTGTCATTCTGGATTACCCTATGTGGACTGCACGGGCTAATCTGGGATAAGACTTTACGCACATGCATTTAGCTTTGTTTTCCCTGAGCGCGGCTTCATATGTAATGTATCAAACAATGTATCTCTGGGTCGCCGTGGTGTAATGGATATGGTGTCCGCCTTGCGACCGGGAGGTCACGGGTTCGATCCCCACCGTGGGAGCATTCTTTCGATCTCCCCCAAAGACACCAAGTACTGGTTCTAGGCCCAGGAAACGGACTCGAGAGCGTTTATATAAGCCTAAGGCTTTCGACGCAATGGAGCTAAAATAAATAGGTTTAAACTAATGTATCTCTGGGACCAAATATAAACTTGAAACGATCCTTGAGCAACCCAACCTTTCAACTTATTTTGCTGGTTCCTGTTCCAGGAGCTGTTGTCACTGATCCCAACAGCTGGTACCCAGCTGACCTGGACTGACCTGCGCACATATGGCGCAGGCTGGTGGATCAACAACATCAACATCCTAAAGCGAACCTTTGAGAAACTTGCCAAGGATGCTTTTCAGGCAAAGAAAGACCCCATGGATGCCTCCCTGTTCTACTTGGCCATGAAGAAGAAGAATGTACTCTGGGGCCTCTTTAGGTATGCTGTGCTGAAGTGAAGCCTATGCAGTGAAACTGTTTTTGACTCAGGACTATTAAGGAATTTTCCACTTATCTTATTAATGCTTTACTGCTCAGATAGATCTGATACCTACAGATCTGTGTTTGGACACTTTTGTTATCCCTTAGAAAATTAAATTAAAGACCTTTCTTAATAGATACACATTTTAAAGGCTTCATTTCTAACTGAACAATTCTGATTTGTGGTAAATATCATCAAACTTGAACAGACTGCAAGTTTCTTGCAGGCTTTTTATGTCCCCCACTATACATGTAGTAGTGGGGGACATATTGTTTTTGCCCTGTCTGTTGGTCCGTTGGTCTGTTGGTCTGTTTGCGCCAACTTTAACATTTTGCAATAACTTTTGCTATATTGAAGATAGCAACTTCATATTTGGCATGCATATGTATCTCATGAAGCTGCACATTTTGAGTGGTGAAAGGTCAAGGTCATCCTTCAAGGTCAGAGGTCAAATATATGTGGCCAAAATCGCTCATTTTATGAATACTTTTGCAATATTGAAGATAGCAACTTGATATTTGGCATGCATGTGTATCTCATGGAGCTGCACATTTTGAGTGGTGAAAGGTCAAGGTCATCCTTCAAGGTCAGAGGTCAAATATATGTGGCCCAAATCGCTTATTTTATAAATACTTTTGCAATATTGAAGATAGCAACTTGATATTTGGCATGCATGTGCATCTCATGGAGCTGCACATTTTGAGTTGTGAAAGGTCAAGGTCAAGGTTATCCTTCAAGGTCAGAGGTCATATATATGTGGCCCAAATCGCTTATTTTATGAATTCTTTTGCAATATTGAAGATAGCAACTTCAGTCTTCGAAATTAGCTTTGAAAAGTTACATGCCAGTCGGGCCAGTTACTTAAGAATTTTTACATGCCCAACATATTTTTTACATGCCCAAACTTTTTTAACCAAAATTATAACAAATCACAACATTTTAACACTTACATGCTACACATAGTAAAGCAGAACATTTGTTTCAATAGTAGTGAATACAATTACAGCTAATCAATCACTAGAATTAAGAAGGTCCATTGTTACACCAGTGCTCTTGAAAAGAGCGTTCTCTGGTGTCATCGTACCATTTCTTGGCTTCCTTTTTCTCTAAATCATTGTCAATTTTCTATTTTGGAAGTGCTTTATCGGGCTTAGCCCCATCAACATACCTAAGATACTGCCTCTATGTCGACAATGACATTTGTTTACATTGACAAAAACGGAAGCGTATTACTTGATTGAAATGATCGATTCTAAAAGCATCTTCTCGATTAATGTCTAGAGAAACCGTCGATAACAACCGAATGTGACCGAACTGCATCGGTCAAAAACAATAACGATGACGTGTGCAAGCAGGTGCGTGTTGTTAAACCAATCGAATTTCATTGTTTTACAACTTATGGCAAGGTGTTTGTTAGCAAAATTGAAAAATAGATCTGCAAATATCAAGAACCGCTTACGATTTTTTTTTATAAACTGTCAATTGGCTTCAATAATTTACATGCCTGGCGGGCCACAAACGTGAATTTTTGTATGTGCCCGGCAGTAATTTTACTCGCCACGGGCGATCGGGCGTGTGCTAATTTCGAAGACTGCAACTTGATATTTGGCATGCATGTGTATCTCATGGAGCTGCACATTTTGAGTGGTGAAAGGTCAAGGTCATCCTTCACAAGGTCAAGGTCATCCTTCAAGGTCAAACATCATATAGGGGGACATTGTGTTTCACAAACGCATCTTGTTTGGTTTTAAGCTGGTCTCATGTTGTCATTTTCGCATAGCTTCTGTGGGGGAAAGGGTTAATAACAAGCATGTACTCCTTGAACAGGACTGCAATATCAGAAGTTTGGAAGTAATGTACTCCCAAAGTTTTATCTGGACTATAAATTGATCTCACACCTGTCTTATTTAAAATTGCAGGGCATATGTAGATTAAGATACTGATAAACATAAAACAATGCACAAACCATAAAGATTACTGGATTTCAGTCAATTTGTTATAATGTCCTTGGCATTTAAACATTCAGGTGTAGCATAAACGTTGGCAGTAAGATCTTGTATGAGACATGACCACTGTGCTAGGTGAAGCCTGTGTATTCCTGTGTTTGACCATATATGCTGCTGTTTTCTTATAAAACAAACAAACATCTGCATTGGAAACTTTTCACTTTTTAGCTGTAAATTTTGCAGATATTCTGATGGCATTGATACTGTTCAAAATGCAAACAATCAGATGATAATAGTTCTTTTACTCTTATAAAAACAAGATGCAAATTGTATGGTATTGATTCCATTTCTCATTTCAGGTCCGTTGACAACAAAAAAATGGCAGACTTTTTCCGCAATGACTTCACAGAGGACAGATGGAGGAAAGCTGCGTTGAAGAACGCCTATGATCTACTGGGCAAACAGAGATTTGAACACGCTGCAGGCTTCTTCCTATTGGCTGGAGCTCTAAAAGATGCAGTAGAGGTAGGCTTATTGCTTCCCAGTCATAAAATTTGAGACACAGTCTATGGAAAATGGCCTTACCGCATGTGCGTAAAGTGTTGTCCCAGATGAGCCAGTTCAGTAGGCAAAGTCTGATCAGGGAGGACACATAAAACTTTTTTTTCATTTAAAGGAAATATCTTCCCAGCAAAACTCCTGCACAGGCTAATCTGGGACGACACTTTATGCACATGCATTAAGCCCTGTTTTCCCAGAGCAAGGCTCAATTATTGATTAAAATTAGCCTAAGCCCACAAGCCCTGCACTGGTAAGTTGAGTCTCATAACAGTTGGCTTGTTTCTCTTGGTGGCAATAATAAAATAAGGATTAGCTTTCTCTTTTAAACTGCTGGTTATGCTGAGTGAAATAAACATTGAATTAAATTAAGAGTCTGCAAAGGCTGATCCAGGTAAGAACTTTAAACAGAAAATGGCAAAATTTGAAAATGTAATCATGGACTAGCCTATGATGACTGAATATTATGATCCTGAAGGACGCTATGGACTCGTATTTAGACAAGTCCATGGCATGTTTTGAGAAAATTGCACGATTTTTTTTTAAACAAACATGCAGAACTCTTTGAAATGTTTCTTAATTTGGTGGAACGGCATCAGAGACGACTTTTACTGCCTAAACTGTATTTTTGTTAAAGATCTTTTAAACAAAATTTTTCATAAAAGCAGAAAATGTCATCCCTGATAAACCTGTGCGGACTGCATAGGCTTATCTGGGAGAACACTTTACTCACATGCATAAAGCCTAGAATGAGACTAACATGCTGGTATGTTCAATGCCAAATGTCCTCCTCAGGTGGTCATGGACAATCTGGGTGACCTCCAGCTGGCTCTAGTCCTGTGCCGGCTCTATGACGGGGAGGACATGATGTGTGCCCCGGTGAGGCAAATCCTGTACTCACAGATCCTGGGGCGTGACGAGACAGGCCATGCCCACCACAGTGTCCGGCCCCACCCTGACCCCTTTCTCCGAAGCATGGCCTACTGGCTTTTCAAAGAGTACAGGTAAGGACTACAACATTGTCAAACAAATTTCTCAAAAAAGTCAGGTAGGGTACGAATTTGCTAAATCATTTAAAGCTCACCTAAACAGATGATCATTTAGTGAAATATATATTTATATATATAAAAGCCTGGAAACACTCTAGAAGTCACATTTCTAGCTAAATTTCCTGATTTGGTCAGGACATTTGTTCTAATGAGATCTCAGCTAAGTTTGAGAATAAAAATGTGGCTAGAAATCATTGTTGTTTAATAAGTACTATTTATTACTCTTAACTCCACCTTCTGAGAATAGTTTTGTTCCGTTGAGTCTCACGTGAGTTGCTTAGGACACTTGGCCCTCTTCTATATAAGTCCAGCCATAAATTAATACAAATTCAAGCTTTTAACTTGCAATAAATAATACTACTCTTATACAGCTGTCTAAATAATTATCCCTCGCCTTAGGCGGAGGGATATTGTTTTGGCGTTGTCCGTCCATCTTTCCGTCCGTCTGTCCGTCCGTCGGGAGCCATATCTTGGAAGTGCTTTGGCGGATTTCATTGAAACTTGGTATGAGCATGTATATTAACTTGGCAACTTGGACAACACCTCAAGCGCCAATATTGGATGTCCATTCTTGTAATGGGAATGTGCAGTATAAGAGGATGATGCACGCCAAATGGCATTGTACACCATCAGTTAATAACAGAGTTATGGCCCTAAGTATCTTGAAAAAATGCTTATTTGTGTGTTCGGAGCCATAATCTTGGAAGTGCTTTGGCGGATTTCATTGAAACTTGGTATGAGTATACATAGATAAGAGGATGATGCAGGCCAAATGACATTTTACACCATCTGTTAATAACGGAGTTATGGCCCTTTGTATCTTGAAAAAATGCTTTTTTGAGTGTCAAATATAATACTTTTGTGTCCAGAAGCATATTGGCGGGGAATATCAATTCAACGAATTTGCTTGTTTATATAAAACTGTTGGTTTCAGGAATGCTCTGCAGACGTTGTTACACACCGAGGAAGGTGTCCCAATAACAGGGGCCACAGACACAGAACATTTCTCCATCTCCAACGTGTTCAACTTCTACAACTACCTGCGCACTCATCCCTTGCTCTTAAGGCAAAAAATAGCCACTGCAGCCCCACAGTTGAAGAACAAACGAGTCATCAGTGGATTTTCAAAGCAGCAGACCACAGCTGGGTCCTCTGAAGACGAGATGGCGTCTGTGGTGGATAGTGTCAGTCCAATGGAGCGTAGGCTCTTCTTTGCTACTGCACATTCCCATTACAAGAATGGACATCCAATATTGGCTCTTGAGGTGTTGTCCAAGTTGCCAGTAATTACCACAGCTGAGGTGGATTCAGACTTAGATTGGAAAACATCACGGAGTGGAAGTGTTAGCAGCATAAGTACGGGTAGTTTTTCCAACTATAATGACTCTACTGCAGTTAATGGCCATGATTCGGGAAATGTGCAAAATAGCCAGTCTATAGATTGGAGTAAACCAGTATCAGACAGTAAAACGGAAACGGCTGATGCTTTTGACTGGAGTACACCAGTTTCTAATAAAAACAACACTGCTGATGCATTCGATTGGGGCCAATCGTTTTCAAAGATTGATGAGGAAGATGAGCTTAAACTTGATTTTGAACTGTCTGGTAGTGATAGTGATAGTGAGAAAGATGAAGAGGTGCTCAACACTACAAATCTTAATGGAGTAAAAGGTATACCAAGCATAGTTGTGGACACCACATCTGGAAGTGATCATGACAACAATGAGGATGACGAGACACCCAGTACTCTCAAGTGTCTTACTGACAAAAAGGCAGCTGCGCATGCTGAAGTGGACATCTTTGCGCAGCAATACAAGTTCATTGCCTGCCTCAAGGTGATCATGGAGGAGATGCAGACACTGTCCACTGGCTTTGAGGTGGACGGTGGTCAGCTGAGGTACCAGGTGAGTGACCAGGGGCCAGTTGATGGGAGTCACCAAGAGGGTTTAGCCTTGTAAAGTTCAGATGAAGCCTTTAAAAGTCTCATTCACAGCAAAAAATAACATGAGCCTTGTTCTGGGAAACCATGGCTTAATATATGTGCATAAAGTGTAGTCCCAGATTAGCCTGTGCAATCTGCACAGGCTAACGAGGGACTAAACTTTCTGCTTTTATGGTATTTTAGGTTGAAAGGGATTCTCTTGTGGTGAAAATGCAGTTATTGCATCAAGTGTTATCCCTGATTAGCCTGTGCCGACTTCACAGGCTAATGTGGGAAAACACATTATGCACATGAATGAAGCCATTTTTCCTGAGCAAGGCTCGAATATTTTGTCATAATTGCACTTATAATCTTTGCAGATGCATGTCACCTGCCATTCCAAAAATGGTGGTGAGAAGGAAGAAATAAGTGTTTACTGTTGTGTCTGTGACATGTGTATGTGTGCAAACAACATGGATGGCATGTCCCATTTCACATTGGCATTTGTGTTGTATGGACACAGTTCTAGTCAAATGTAAAGACTGCTTAAAGTGGTTCTTAATAGCCCCTTTCACAACTCACAAAAAATACAAATATTTATTTGTGGATATAATGTTTGCAGATATGCTTTGTATGTAGACACATTTTCTTGTTGCGTATAAACAAAAATATGACAAATGTGCTGTGTTTCTTGGAACTTGAATGCTGCATGATTAAGTTTGTGAAATTTCCATTTTATCAAGTAACTTTGGGCATTTTCATTCAGAAAAAAGAATACTCACTGTCATGTATATTGCACTAACAAACAAACAAAAAATACAAAAGATAAGTATTATAATTGCATGTTATAACTGATAATGATTTGTATTGGCTTTTGCGAACATTTTCCAGCAGGGACCTAGATATCAGGTGAAAGCTTTGACATTTTTCTGTGTAGTCAGCTCAAACTGGCTTCCATATCGGCTGGCTGCAGCTTTGTTCAGCATGTTCCATTTAGCCTACTAAATGAATATTTCACATCTTTGCTGCAGCTTGCATTAAATGTGATCAATTTTTAGTAATACTGACCAAATTGTATGTACCTAAATGTGTATGTATATTTTCCAAATCCATTACCCCATGATGGCCTTCTAGTTATGATTGAGATGAATCTGGGAAATTTTCAACAGTAACAATATCCCCTATTCAGGCTTTCCATTCTAATCCAAAAAGCATTGGAAGGTTGTAGGGCTGTCATGATACGCAGTGAGCGTATCGTGATACGGTCACACTGTATCGCGATATGTATCGCGATATTTTACAGAATGTATATCTGTGAAGAAAACTGCAGACTAACAGGTTTTACAACTTAATTAAACTCAATAATCTCAATAATCTGAAATCTGGTATCGTGTGAACAAGAACAATCATTTTTTACCAGGTTTTCCGAAGGAAAAAACTGGTTATTAGATTGGCCAATGTCGGCGGGCTGGCGGAACAAGCTTGTCTGGGCCATAACTTTGTCGTTCATTGTGAGATTTTAAAATCATTTGGCACATTTGTTCCCCATCATTAGACGGTGTGTCGCGTGAAAGAATTACGTCGATATCTCCAAGGTCAAGGTCACAATTTGAGTTTGAAGGTCAAAAATGGCCATAAATGAGCTTGTCCGGGCCATTACTATGTCATTCATTGTGAGATTTTAAAATCATTTGGCACATTTGTTCACCATCATTGGACGGTGTGTCACGCGAAAGAATTACGTCAATATCTTCAAGGTCAAGGTCGCCACAACTAAAAATAGATTGATTTTGAAACAATGGGGTTAACTATGAACAAACAGTAACAATGCACATTTTGAATTTGAGTTGTCTCTCTTTATCAGACTTTTTTCCAAATTGAAATAAAGGTCGCCACGAGTAAAAATAGATTGAATTTTACACAAGGGGGGTAACAATGCACATTTTGAATTGTCTCCCTTTATCAGACTTTTTTTCCAACTGAAAACCTGGTTTTGGGACAATTTTGTCCCTTGTCTGACTATAACCTGTCAAAAAGGTTATCAACACAACCTAATAAACTTGATAGAAGTAGTCATAATCTCTATTGAAAACAAGCTTGTATAGTACCGTAAAACATCTACACGTGGAAGCGCTTGCTTGACCTGGATATTAACTGATTATTTATTTAACACTTTTTAATCGCTTCTGCAGTTTTCAACACGATAATAATATACATTATTATATAAAATATGTTATGTATTTATCCTCTGTGTTTATAAAATAATAATTAGATTTAAAAAAACGGTGCGGCAACGCCGTACTGCGATGCGATTTGTTTAACAATATGCACTGCATGTACCGATTTACCAGTGAATCGTGACAGCTCTAGAAGATAGTGGGTCTTGTTGTTCATGCATCATTCAGCAAAGGCTTGATGCATTAATGATTGTGCACAAAAGATTTGAGCATGAACAGTGGCATAGGTGTAAATTGTGCGGATTATCCAGAAATCCGGATTTGAGTCAAGGGTTGATTTTTAGATCAATGTAAATCTGAAGTTTTTTAGGGGGGTTGAGGGTAGGGGCAAATTTGTTTGAGTGTGCGATGTTTAAGAATGAATATTGTTATATCTCCCTCGGCATTCCGGAATTTTTGCTTGGTACTGATTTTTCCTGGTATTTTATTTATTGATATTTGATTGGTTAGCAGATGGCTCGGACAATGGTAACTGAAGAAAAACCTTCGCTACTTTCCAAAAATCTTACATGTCAACAAAATTTTGCAAAAGTCCGCCATCTAAAAATATTGTAAATGATTGATTAGCAAGTTAAGCACTGCAATAGCCTATTGTAAAGCAATATGTTAACAAAATTATATATTGATGACGTTATTGCTAGGTAAATGGTTTTCATTTTCTGAAATCAAACAATAAGCACATTTTATTTCATGTGCAAAACTTGAACATTTTTTTCGGACTGTTGCTTTCAGATACAGTACATGTATTTTTCATCGATTTTAATTATTTTAAGTCACTTTTGACGTTCTTTATGAAAAAATGATAGAATGACAAATACACATGTTTTAATACGGATGGTCTGGTGTATAATATTTTGCATCGTAGTCAAATGAAATTGCAACAAGAAAAACTAAAAAAGAACAATAAGTTAGGGCTCGGGAAAGGGGGCTCTAGTGCCCTTTATCCCGTTGGGAACCTGCGGCCTTAGAATCCCAGTCTAATTTTCTGGATTTCGATTTCGGAACAATTTACACCCCTGCAGTGGGTTTTTGTTTGTTCCAATTTGGGGCAAAAATTGGGCCCCATTCCCAATCTAAAAAGTATATATATTTCCCAATGAATCCCTAAAATTCCAAAGTGGAGGTTAAAAAAATATATAATAATCAAATCTCAACTTTTAGTTCATCTCCCTCTCAACTTGCATTAGTTGAACCTTAGTAAATGTAATATTGAAAACACTTTTTCTAAATTTTAAAGTATTTGTTAGTTTAAAAAAATAACAACACCCATTTTCAAATTTTAGTCAAAATGGCACGATTTGTTCCCAATTGAAAGGGCCTTGGGTCCATACCCAAAATGGTTAGAAAAAACACTGCTGAAACGATTGTATATGTACCCATTTTCACCAAACCCTTCTCAGATGTACAGAACAGACTTACAACAATGAAATATACCTTCAGCTTTTGATTAATTACAGGTTATATAATGTACGTGTTTTTTGTTCATACATAAATTGTTGTTTGAAAAAAAGTGGTCAGTAAGAGGTGTTAAATTCAATGTCATATTGAACTGTGTTATACAATAAGGATGATAAGGTACCTGGCTCAATACATGTATTTAACCCTTTAGCACTTAGATACGTATTTTAACGCATTTGTTGTCCTTCAAAAAGTTTATTTTAATTTATGACCTTTCTTATTAAATTCAAGTTTTAAAGGCTTCATTTCAAACCCTTAAATACAGATGAGCAGCAATAACTGCCTGCGAATTACTCGCAGGCTGTTCTGGTTTTATGCTGTTTGCACATAACCTTTTTAGCTCATCTATTTTTTGAAAAAAAATTATGAGCTATTGTCATAACCTTGGCGTCGGCGTCCGGTTAAGTTTTGAATTTAGGTACACTTTTCTCATAAAGTATCAATGCTATTGCATTCAAACTTGGTACACTTACTTACTATCATGAGGGGACTGGGCAGGCAAAGTTAGATAATTCTGGCTTGCATTTTGACAGAATTATATGCCCTTTTTATACTAAGAAAATTGAAAATTTTGGTTAAGTTTTGTGTTTAGGTCCATTTTATTCCTTAAGTATCAAAGCTATTGCTTTCATACTTGCAACACTTACTAACTATCGTAAGGGGACTGTGCAGACAAAGTTATGTAACTCTGACTGGCATTTTGACAGAATTATGTGCCCTTTTTTTACTTAGAAAATTGAAAATTTGGTTAAGTTTTGTGTTTAGGTCCACTTTTTTCCTAAAGTATCAAAGCCATTGCTTTCATACTTGCAACACTTACTATCGTAAGGGGACTGTGCAGGCAAAGTTATGTAACTCAGACTGGCATTTTGATGGAATTATGGGCCCTTTATACTTGAACATTTGGTTAAGTTTTGTGTTTTGGTCCACATTACCCCTAAAGTATCATAGATATTGCTTTCATACTTGGAACACTCGCAAACTATCATAAGAAGACAGTAAAGGACACGTTGCATAACTCTGGTTGTCATTTTTATGGAATTATGGCCCTTTTTTGACTTAGTAACTTTGAATATATGGTTACATTTTGTGTTTAGATCCACTTTATTTCTAAAGTATCAAGGCTATCTTTTTTAAACTTAAAATACTTTCATGCTATGATGAGGGTACTGTACCTGGCAAGTTGAATTTTACCTTGACCTTTTAATGACCTTGACTCTCAAGGTCAAATCATTAAATTTTGCTAAAATTGCCATAACTTCTTTATTTATGATTAGATTTGATTGATACTTTGACAAAACAACTCTTACCTAACATACCACAATTGACTCCGTCCAAATCATCCCCCTGCCCCCCCCCAACCCCCCCCCCCCCCCCCCCCCCCCCCCCGAATTCCCCCTCAATCCCCCCCATTATTATTTTTTTATATTAAAGATCATCTAATAAATGACAACCACACCCTCACATTATACCCCCAACCCCCACCCCCACCCCAAAAAAATAATTTTTATGCCCCCGTTAGGGTGGCATATAGCAGTTGAACTGTCCGTCAGTATGTCAGTCAGTATGTCTTGTCAGTCCGAAAAAACTTTAACATTGGCCAAAAGTTTTTCAATATTGAAGATAGCAACTTGATATTTGGCATGCATGTTGTCTCATGGAACTGCACATTTTGAGTGGTGAAAGGTCAAGTTCATCCTTCAAGGTCAAATGTCAAATTAATGGTGTCTGTCCGTCCGAAAACTTTAACATCGCCCATAACTTTTTCAATATTGAAGATAGCAACTTGATATTTGGCATGCATGTGTATCTCATGGAGCTGAACATTTTGAGTGGTGGAAGTTCAAGGTCATCCTTCAAGGTCATCCTTTAAGGTCATCCTTCAAGGAAAAAAAATAATATTTCAAAGCGGCGTTCTCATGAAGCTGCACATTTTGAGTGGTGGAAGTTCAAGGTCATCCTTCATGGTCAAGGTCATCCTTCAAGGTCAAAGGTCAAAAAACAAATAACAAAATTCAAAGCATCATTATCATGAAGCTGCACATTTTGAGTGGTGGAAGATCATTCTTCAAGGTCAAGGTTATCCTTCAAGGTCAAAGGTCAATAAAAAAAATTCAAATGCAGTGTTATCATGAAGCTGCACATTATGAGCGGTGAAGGTTCAAGGTCAAGGTCATCCTTCAAGGTCAAAGGTCAAACAAAATATAAAAAAATACAAAGGGGCGTTATCATGAAGCTGCACATTTTGAGTGGTGGAAGTTCAAGGTCAAGGTCATCCTTCAAGGTTAAAAAAAAATTTAAAATTTCAAAGCGGCATTCTCATGAAGCTGCACATTTCGAGTGGTGGAAGTTCAAGGTCATCCTTCAAGGTCAAGGTCATACATCAAGGTCAAAGGTCAAAAAAAATAATTCAAAGCGGGGTTCCCATGAAGCTGCACATTTTAAGTGGTAGAAGGTCAAGGTCATTCTTCAAGGTCAAGGTCATCCTTCAAGGTCAAAGGTCAAAACAATAATAATTTCAAAGCGGTGTTATCATGAAGCTGCACATTTTGAGTGGTGGAAGTTCAGGGTCAAGGTCATCCTTCAAGGTCAAGGTCGTCCTTCAAGGTCAAAGGTCAAAAAAATAATATTACAAAGCGGCCTAATCATGAAGCTGCACATTTTGAGTGATGAAAGTTCAAGGTCAAGGTCATCCTTCAAGGTCAAAGGTAAAAAAATCAACAACAAAAAAATTCAAAGCGGCGCAATAGGGGGCATTGTGTTTCTGACAAACACATCTCTTGTTTTTTTCAAACATGGTTAAAAAACACAAATATTTATTTGTACAACCATCCCGCCCAAAAATCCCCCCCCCCCCCCCCCAAAAAAAAATGTTTTTTGCCTATTTTTTGCATTTTTGGAAAATAATGTAATAAATGACCACCCCCCTCCCCCCCACGATACTATACACCTTTCTCTTCTCCACCCCTCCCTCCTTTGTGATTGAAATTGAGATATGTCCCTACACCTTTAAAAAAAAAATAGATGAGCGGTCTGCACCCGGTGGTGCTCTTGTTCACTTTGCTTCTGAGTGGGAAAGGGTTAAAGTGTTGGCCCAGATTAGCCTCTGCAGTCCGCACAGGCCAATATGGGACAACATTTATCGCTGATATACATGTAGAAACTTTAAACATGTATAACATTTTCACTGTTTACCCTTGAAAAGCTTTACTTGTGAATTATTTGTAAAGGCTAGACCTCATCCCTCTTTGCAGAATAATTTAACATTATCAGACAACTAGAGCCTTTTTATTACACTTGATAAGCCTGGCTATTTACATTGGAATACTGGTTCATTTTGAAACAACTTTTCTTGCTCTTCCCTTCTAAAGATCTTAGAAATTCGTTAACCACTTTTGTTAATACATGTACTAATTCAATACATATGCTTTCCTTATGCATACATGTACACTTGTATTTGATTTATCTAGTGTATTTCAATATTCACAAAACATACTTTCTGGTAGGGGGCAGAATTTGCGTGTATTTTGCTTGTTAACTATTGGGGAATTCTTCTTTGCCATCAGTATTTGAGTTAGCACTGACAGCAGTCTTGCATGACTGATGTCCATCTGTAATTTTCAAAATGGCTTGTTCTTTCAAAATTAATTTTGACATACAGAACGTACTAAGTTTTAAAGATAGAGTTAAACAAAAGTCTAGGGTAAACCTTCCTCAGTAAGTTAAATAAATTGGACAAGGTGGGTAAACCTTCCTCAGTAAGTTAAATAAATTGGACAAGGTGAGTAAACCTTCCTCAGTAAGTTAAATAAATTGGACAAGGTACCACATAACAACAATTACTTTAAGGACAAATTGTTTACAACTCTTGGGGTCTAGGGTCTAGAATCGAATTATGAAGTTAGTCATTTTATGTCATGATATATGAAAATAATGTGTGAAGCAATTTTATGTCATGTTGTATCAAAATAATATGTGAAGCAATTGTAGTGTTAATAAGTAAAAAAAAAACACAATATACATTTGATCTTAAAAAAGGCCATTTCTTTACAACTAACTTTTTGCAAAATAGTGTTATTATGCCCCTCTTCGAAGAAGAGGGGGTATATTGCTTTGCTCATGTCGGTCGGTATGTCGGTCCGTCCACCAGGTGGTTGTCAAACGATAACTCAAGAACGCTTGGGCCTAGGATCATGAAACTTCATAGGTACATTGATCATGACTCGCAGATGACCCCTATTGATTTTGAGGTCACTAGGTCAAAGGTCAAGGTAACGGTGACCCGAAATAGTAAAATGGTTTCCGGATGATAACTCAAGAATGCATACGCCTAGGATCATGAAACTTCATAGGTAGATTGATCATGACTCGCAGATGACCCCTATTGATTTTGAGGTCACTAGGTCAAAGGTCAAGGTCATGGTGACCCGAAATAGTAAAATGGTTTTCAGATGATAACTCAAGAACGCATATGCCTAGGATCATGAAACTTCACAGGTAGATTGATCATGACTCGCAGATGACCCCTATTGATTTTGAGGTCACAAGGTCAAAGGTCAAGGTCACGGTGACCCGAAATAGTAAAATGATTTTCGGATGATAACTCAAGAACGCTTTTGCCTAGGATCATGACACTTCATAGGTACATTGATCGTGACTCACAGATGACCCCTATTGATTTTCAGGTCACTAGGTCAAAGGTCAAGGTCACAGTGATAAAAAACGTATTCACACAATGGCTGCCACTACAATGGACAGCCCATATGGGGGGCATGCATGTTTTACAAACAGCCCTTGTTCATATTTGGTTAGAGGAATTTCTTATCTTTATAATATAAAAAATCTATGTAACCATATCTATATGAAATTAGCATTGAATGCTATAAAAACAAGCAAGAATCAAGGAATTTCAGGGGCCTCTTGCCTTGAAAACATCAGGGTCTCTGCAGTCCCTTGGGACCCTAATTTATTTTCAGGATGTCTTTTTGAAAACTTGGAAGAGCTGAATTAAATTCTTGAGAAGTGGATTAATTATAATATTTAATGCTTTCTGGAGTCTTATCTGTTGAGTTGCTGTGAATGTTATGGAAAAAAAGGTGTATTATATGCGAAAATGATACTGCTAGTGTCAATTGTACAGTGGGAAATAAATAATGTAATAAATGAATTAGATAACATTTTTTGTTCAGTTTAACTAAAACATTATCATGATATATATATAAGTTATGACATCTTGCAAAACTAAGAGCGCGTGTGAAAGTGCAATTTTTAAAGATATCCACCCTGCACTTTTGGAGTCCTGGCTGCAGCTTTGGCAAATATTGCTGGCCTTTGTCTGGAAGCCATCGCCTGTCTAGTGCTTATAGATATCCACGGAAGAGAACTTGTTTGATCTGGAATGTACTTCATACAACACATTCTCCTTGTTTTATGCAAATCCATCCAGCTTTCAATTCTTCAAAGTGTGCTATCTTCGCAAAAGCGCCGCTTTCTTTTTGTTACCTTAAGGCTTATTTTTGTGCAATGGTGCCTTATGGTTTGGGCAAACCAGTAAATATATTTTGACTAGTTTTAGTAAATGGTTTATTCAAGTGATATTTAATATTTTGTAAATTGTGTATGAGTTCGTATTTCAACCGTCTGTAAGGATAGTATTCTATATACTTGTATTTTTGTAGGTGTACATTTGGTTGGAGCGTGAGGTGGAGGCCTTAAGACTGCTGTGTAACTATGGTGACGATGATTCCGACCAATCGGAAGATGGCAGAATAATAAACAATGACATAAACGACGGTAAGTGTTAAATTTACAATCATAAGACCCTTTTACAACTTACTACCCACAAGTGGTTACCCAAAAAGAGATTGCATGTCTTTCTTGTACAATTTAACGCTTAAAGGTCAAATGCCAACTTAGGACACAATATCAACTGTCCAGATTTTGAAGGTCACATGTAGAGTTTAGAGTTGAAATATGGACATAGCACAGCTGTTTTTGTCTAAACATGTGTCAGGGGGGTATTAGTTTTCTTAGACATGTATCCTTTGTGTTCTTATATTTACTTTTTTTTATCTCAAAACTCTTATTATTCCCACGCTCCGAATTGGAGCAGGGGGATTATGTGGTTATCTACGCCGTATGTCAGTCCTTCCTGGCCACTATCTCCTCCTACACTATTAGCACTAGAACCTTGAAACTTAAAGACATGGTAGCTGTGAGCATATGTGGGATAGGGCACTTTTTGGAATTTTGATCTGATCCCTGGGTCAAAAGCTGCGGCGTGGGGATACGAGTCGGCCGCGGCCATTTCTAGTATTGAGCTTGCTTCTGGTCTAAATGCATGTGCTTAAAGTGTCAACCCAGATTAGCTTGTGAAGTCCCTGGGCAAAACTGCATATGGGTTAAGGTTCAACCCAGATCAACTTGTTAAGTCAGCAAATGTTAATCAGCGATAATACTCCCTGTCTATACTTGATTTTCGTTCAAAAGACTGCCTTTGAAGAAAAAAAATCCTCAAAAGCTTAAAGTTTTGTTCCTGATTAGCCTATGCGGACTGCACAGGCTAATCTTGGATGGCACTTTGCACACATGCATCAAGAACAGTTTTCCCAGAACAAGACTCAATATATCTATATTTCTGCAACAGAGTCCCAGGAGGATGAGGACAGTGACTCGTCATTCCTTGTGGCTCGCAAGGGCTCCACTCGGTCCACCTCCTCCCTGAACAAGCCTTCACTGCATGAGGTCATTTTTGCGGAGAAGCTTGACCTTGATGCTAAGATGGAGCGCATGGGGCACAGGAAGCAATGGCTGCGTGCGCACTCACAGTTGCTGCGGACTCTGGTGGCATACTGCGTGTTACAGGGGGCAGCTGGTGGGGGCATCGCTTCAGTGCAAATGGAGCTTCTGTTACTGCTACAGGTTAAACATTAAATGTTTCTCTTCATTTGACATTTAACATCTATTTATTAAGTTTATGACTGCTATGCATAATACAGCACAGATGTAATTTTAATGAATATATTTTAAAACCATTTACTTCTGTTGCAGTAGTATTGAATCATTTGGCCTTGCCTCAATTCTGAGACATTCTCAATTCAACCCGTTACTGGCCTTGAGTCTATCGTGATATGCCCTAAATTCAATCCCTTACATTCATGGCCTTGCTTCTATTCTGATGTGCTCTCAATTCATTCCCTTGCATACAAGGCATTGCCCCTATTCTGATGTGCTCTCAATTCATCCCCTTGCATACATGACCTTGCCTCTATTCTGATGTGCTCTCAATTCATCCCCCTGCATACATTGCCTTGCCTCTATTCTGATGTGCTCTTAATTCAACCCCTTACATACATTGCCTGTCCTCTATTCTGATGTGCTCTCAATTTTTCCCCTTGCATACATTGCCTTTTCTCTATTCTGATGTGCTCTCAATTCATCCCCTTGCATACATGGCCTTGCCTCTATTCTGATGTGCTCTCAATTTATCCCCGTGCATACATTGCCTTGCCTCTATTCTGATGTGCTCTCAATTCATCCCCTTGCATACATGGCCTTGCCTCTATTCTGATGTGCTCTCATTTCATCCCCTTGCATACATGGCCTTGCCTCTATTCTGATGTACTCTCAATTCATCCCCTTGCATACATTGCCTTGCCTCTATTCTGATGTGCTCTCAATTCATCCCCTTGCATACATTGCCTTGCCTCTATTCTGATGTGCTCTCAATTCATCCCCTTGCATACATTGCATTGCTCTATTCTGATGTGCTCTCAATTCATCCCCTTGCATACATTGCCTTGCCTCTATTCTGATGTGCTCTCAATTCATCCCCTTGCATACATGGCCTTGCCTCTATTCTGATGTGCTCTCAATTCATCCCCTTGTATACATTGCCTTGCCTCTATTCTGATGTGCTCTCAATTCACCCCCTTGCATAAATTGCCTTGCCTCAATTCTGATGTGCTCTCAATTCATCCCCTTGCATACATTGCCTTGCTCTATTCTGATGTGCTCTCAATTCACCCCCTTACATACATGGCCTTGCCTCTATTCTGATGTACTCTCAATTCATCCCCTTGCATACATTGCCTTGCCTCTATTCTGATGTGCTCTCAATTCATCCCCTTGCATACATTGCCTTGCCTCTATTCTGATGTGCTCTCAATTCATCCCCTTGCATACATTGCCTTGCCTCTATTCTGATGTGCTCTCAATTCATCCCCTTGCATACATTGCCTTGCCTCTATTCTGATGTGCTCTCAATTCAACCCCTTACATACATTGCCTTGCCTCTATTCTGATGTACTCTCAATTCATCCCCTTGCATACATTGCCTTGCCTCTATTCTGATGTGCTCTCAATTTTTCCCCTTGCATACATGGCCTTGCCTCTATTCTGATGTGCTCTCAATTCATCCCCTTGCATACATGGCCTTGCCTCTATTCTGATGTGCTCTCAATTCATCCCCTTGCATACATTGCCTTGCCTCTATTCTGATGTGCTCTCAATTTTTCCCCTTGCATACATGGCCTTGCCTCTATTCTGATGTGCTCTCAATTCATCCCTTTGCTTTCATTGCCTTGCCTCTATTCTGATGTGCTCTTAATTCAACCCCTTACATACATTGCCTTGCCTCTATTCTGATGTGCTCTTAATTCAACCCCTTGCATACATTGCCTTGCCTCTATTCTGATGTGCTCTCAATTCATCCCCTTGCATACATGGCCTTGCCTCTATTCTGATGTGCTCTCAATTTATCCCCTTGCATACATTGCCTTGCCTCTATTCTGATGTGCTCTTAATTCAACCCCTTACATACATTGCCTTGCCTCTATTCTGATGTGCTCTCAATTCATCCCCTTGCATACATGTTTTCCAGGAATTGCAGCAGGAGAGGCCCCAGCAGCAGTTGCTGTCCCCGCTGCCGTTCCCCACCACCCTGCCCCTCCTTTCAGCGGCCATTGCGAGCTCTAAAACGGTCACTGCCGACCCCATACAACACATCCAGTGTCTTACCCAGGACCTTCTCCACTCCATCATTGAGTTCACAGCGCCCCCTGGACTCAGCAGTCCGCTACACACAGTGTTAGTGATGCGTAACCTCAGTGTGGCCCTGGCCTCGTGCGTGTACCAGTGCCTCTGTGACAGTGATAACTTTGTTGTCTCGCTGACGGAGAATGTGGATGTTGGATTTGAAGGATTTTCAAACAGGTAATTATTTCTCCCACTCTGTAAAATTATGACATTACCAAATTGTGACTTGATTTCAAATTATAAAGTTGAATTTGCACTTTAAGCTCATCTATTTATTTTTTTTAAATTATGAGCTATTGTCATCACCTTGGCGTCGGCGTCAGCGTCGGCGTCCGGTTAAGTTTTGCGTTTAAGGTACACATTTCTCATAAAGTATCAATGCTATTGCATTCAAACTTGGTACACTTACTTACTATCATGAGGGGACTGGGCAGGCAAAGTTAGATAATTCTAGCTTGCATTTTGCCAGAATTATGTACCCTTTTTATACTTTGAAAATTTTGGTTAAGTTTTGTGTTTAGGTCCATTTTATTCCTTAAGTATCAAAGCTATTGCTTTCATGCTTGCAACACTTACTAACTATCATAAGGGGACTGTGCAGGCAAAGTTATGTAACTCTGACTGGCATTTTGACAGAATTATGTGCCCTTTTTATAGTTAGAAAATTGAAAATATGGTTAAGTTTTGTGTTTAGGTCCACTTTTTAGCTCACCTGAGCACAACGTGCTCATGGTGAGCTATTGTGATTGCCTTTTGTCCATCCTGCGTTGTGCGTCGTGCGTCGTCAACATTTACCTTGTTAACACTCTAAAGGTCACATTTATTGTCCAATCTTCATGAAACTTGGTTAGAACATGTGTCTCAATAATATCTTGACGAGTTCGAAAATGGTTCCGGTTGGTTGAAAAACATGGCTGCCAGGGGACGTGGCAGTTTTCCTTATATGGCTATAGTAAAACCTTGTTAACACTCTAGAAGTCACATTTTTAGTCCAATCTGCATGAAACTTGGTGGAAACATGTGTCCCAATAAAATCTTGGACAAGGTCAAAAAATGTTCTGGTTGGATGAAAAACATGGCCGCCAGGGGGCGGGGCAGTTTTCCAAATATGGCTATAGTAAAACCTTGTTTACACTCTAGAAGTCACATTTATTGTCCAATCTTCATGAATCTTAGTCAGAACATTTGTTATAATGATATCTTGAACGAGTTCGAAAATGGTTCTGGTTGGTTGAAAAACATGGCTGCCAGGGGGCAGGGCAGTTTCCTAATATGGCTATTGTAAAACCTTGTTAACACTCTAGAAGTCACATTTTTAGACCAATGAAACTTGGTCAAAACATGTGTCCCAATAATATCTTGGCCAAGTTCGGAAATGGTTCCAGTTGAATGAAAAACATGGCCGCCATGGGGCGGGGCAGTTTTCCTTATATGGCTTTACTGTATGGTAGAACCTTGTTAACACTCTAGAAGTCACATTTGTGGTCCAATGCTCATGAAACTTGGTCAGAATATTTGAACTAATAATATCTGGGCTAAGTTCAAAAATGGTTGAGATCCGTTAAAAAACATGGCCGCAAGGGGGCGTGGCATTTTTCCTTAAATGGCTATTTACTACAAAACCTTGTTAACACTCTAGAAGTCACATTTATTATCCAATCTTTATGAAACTTGATCAGAACATTTGTTCTAACAATAGCTCGAGTGAGTTTGAAAATGGTTATGGTTCGTTGAAAAACATTGCCGCCAGGGGGGGGGGGGGCAGTTGGTCTTATATGGCTATAGTGAAAACTTGTTGACACTATATTAGCCACTTTTATTGGCCAATCTTCATGAAACTTGGTCAGAACATTTGTCCCAATGAAATTTTGCCAGAGATTGAAGCTGGGTCATATGAGCTCAAAAACTAGGTCACAAGGTCAAATATAAAAAAAACATGTTAAAAGTAACTTTTTTGGTCCAAAATAATCTTAATGAATCAGCTTGCATTTTTTTCAGAATAGTCTAGTTCCTTTGGCTTTCAGGTGAGCGCCTTAGGGCCTGATGGCCCTCTTGTTTCCTAAAGTATCAAAGCCATTGCTTTCATACTTGCAACAATTACTAACTATCGTAAGGGGACTGTGCAGGCAAAGTTATGTAACTCTGACTGGCATTTTGATGGAATTATGTGCCCTTTTTATACTTAGAAAATTGAAAATTTGGTTAAGATTTTGTTTTGGTCCACTTTTTAGCTCACCTGAGCACAACGTGCTCATGGTGAGCTTTTGTGATCGCCTTTTGTCCGTCGTCTGTTGTGCATTGTCCGTTGTGCAACGTCAACATTTGCCTTTTTCACTCTCTAGAGGCCACATTTATTGTCCAATCTTCATGACATTTGGTCACAAGATTGGTTTCAATGATATCTTGGATGAGTTCGAAAATGGTATTGTTTGCTTGAAAAACATGGCTGCCAAGGGGCTGGGCATTTTTCCTAATATGGCTATATATGGCTATACCAAAATCTTGTTAACTCTCTAGAGGCCACATTTATTGTTCGATCCTCATGAAACTTGGTCAGAAGACTCATCCCAATGATATCTTGGACGAGTTAGAAAATGATGCCGGTTGGTTGAAAAACATGGCTGCCAGGGGGCGGGGCACTTTTCCTAATATGGCTATAGTAAAACCTTGTTAACACTCTAGAAGCCACATATATTGTCCAATCTTCATGAAATTTGGTCAGAAGATTGGTTTCAATGATATCTTGGATGAGTTCGAAAATGGTAACGTTTGCTTGAAAAACATGGCCGCCACGAGGGCGGGGCATTTTTTCCTTAAATGGCTATATATGGCTATAGAAAAATCTTGTTAACTCTCTAGAGCTCAGTTTCATATCCAGTAGGGATAAAGATATACATATTTCATAGTAAAAACACTCTTTTATTAATATTTCGCCCAAACGGGCTTTATCAAAGTTTACAAATACGAATTCACTACATAGTTATAACTGTTGTATACACCAATAAAGTAAATGTTTTACAACGTCAAATATGACAGGAAATGACGTCATGACGTCGTACTTTACCATGCGATATACAATTGCGCCAAAATACATAATATACATGACATTTCGTTGTATGGTTCTTATACTTGATCAGAAATTCATTCCTCATTGTAATTTTCCAAATTGAATTTGATAATAAAAAGTATTACAATAACATCATATTGTTATATCAATAATAATAACTATATTAATGATAACAATAATTACTATAATAATAATATAGATATTTACTGTACCAACCTAAAAATAATATTCACAAAATCAAAATTCCTATTTTGTAGTCAGCACTATTACTATAATATCTCAACACTAATTCTTATTGACTATATTTATCAACATTTAAACAAATTGAAATGATTAATAATTAATTATTTATAATAATTTTAATTCCAATCTTTTAAATGAAGTTAAATTCTAATGTATTGTGTTCATACATATGCACACATATATACGCATTCCTTCACACTTGTACATATTCACTCATATACTTGCACATATAATTACAGGTACACAAATAAACACCTACATGTGTACATACATACACATATACATATATATATACACACCCACACATATACTCATATATACACACATACATATCCACCCTCTCACATACTTACGCTCGCATGCACTATTGTTGGAGAATTATGCATTTTGAAAATAGTTATCGTTACTTAAACTGTCTACACGAATCTCGTATTGGCCTACACTATCGCCTATAATTCTGCCATACTAAATCGGAAGCTGCTTTTGTGTTAAGTCCATTTGGAACTTCTGTCTTTAACAATTGAATCCAGTTAAGTTCTTTTATCTTGCGGTAGTAATCCGAATTGTCTCTAATATTTTGTAAAACACATACTCCCATGTC
Source organism: Dreissena polymorpha (assembly GCF_020536995.1). Lineage (NCBI taxonomy): Eukaryota > Metazoa > Mollusca > Bivalvia > Myida > Dreissenidae > Dreissena > Dreissena polymorpha. The sequence goes on along the minus strand of NC_068358.1, from coordinate 66,610,411 downwards.
TTCTACACTATGTTGTCCGGAGTTAAAATGCTCAGCAACAGGTTTGCTTCTGTGGTGCCTTGTATCTGCCTCATGCTCCTTTAATCGTTCTTTTAGTGAGCGTGATGTCTCCCCCACATAAACTATTTTGCCACACTGTATACAGTTTATTCCATAGATGACGTTACATGCTTCACAGGTCTGCCTTTTGCTAATGGTCACTCCACTCACCCCTCCACGGTTGTGCAACCCCCTTGTTAGCATGTCATACACTACACACTTTTTGGTGCATCTTTCTACTGGATTGACCTCCCTTGTCATAGTACGATTGGTTTTTTCATGCACTAATATATCTGCTATGTTCTTGTCTCGTCTGTATGCAACAATAGGCATTTCATTAAAAACTTCCTTCATTCTATTCGACTCGTGCAGTAGAGGTAGGTGCTTTTTCACAATATCGTGTATGCGTGGTAGTTTTTTCGAGTACGTAAGTACAAGTGGAACTCTTTTCATGTTTTTCTTCTTGTCTTCACTTGGTTTCAAAAGAGTATCCCTATCCAGCTTGTCTGCTCGATCAAATTGCCTGTCAATGATCTTTCCGCTATAGCCACGTTTACGAAGATAGTGTTTTAATTTTTTCTTATGGACCTGATAATCTGTATCTTTAGAACAGATTCTTTTCAGTCTAATGGCTTGACTATATGGAATGGCTTCTTTTGTTTTTCTTGGATGGCTTGATTTGTAGTTTAAATACATGTGCTTGTCTGAGGGTTTTGTGTATAAAGATGTTATTACTTTCCTATCTTCTATCTTCACGATAGTATCCAGAAATTCTATTTCTTTCCCACCAACTCTCATTTCTACTTGAATACTTTCATCAATCTGGTTTGCAAACATAAGGAACTCATTAAGCTTTTCCAGTCCATGTGTCCAAAATCCAAATCCATCGTCGATGTATCTTTTGTAAAAGATTGGTATGAACTCATTCTTCATTAGTTCTTCATCCCATTTACGCATATAGGCACATGCAAAATTCCTCCCCAACTTTGAGCCTATGGCAACTCCTTTTCTTTGTTTATACTCAGTTCCATTGAATGTTATAATATTGTTGTCAAGAACGGTGGTTATCATTTCTTCTATTGCTTTTGAAGGGATGGTTTTGTCTGTTCTAGTTTCAAGTGCTTCTCTACATGCCTCTAAGCCTTTTTGTTTAGGAATGGATGGATAAAGTTTGATAACATCAAAGCAGAAAAGCATTGTATTTTCTGGAATTTCATTGGGGATTTCTTGCAGTTTTGTCAGAAAATCTGTTGTATCTTTAATATAACTTGGTGTTGTTTCTACAAACTCATTCAACTCTTTCTCTGCAACTTCTGCCATGTTTTCTGTGGCCGTCCTAATGCCATTCACTATTGTCCGGTATGGATTGTTATTTTTATGGATTTTTGGATTTCCTTTTAACTTTGCTTCTTGGGGGTGTTTTGGTATTAAGTAATCTTTCAGTTCCTGGTCAATAAGGCCGTCTCTATATAATTTATTTGCTACCTTTTTAACCGCCCTGCTTGCTTCATGTTTACACTTTCCGTTGTTTTTTTCATAAGAATCACATTCATTCATTTCCTTCTCCAGATTTTTGATATAGTCCTCGGTATTAACGACCACAACTCCTGATCCTTTGTCTGCGGGTCGAATGATTATACTTGAATCATTCAGCAAGCTTTGTAAGGCCTTTGATTCTTTGTCACTTATATTTGACTGAACTCTGTCTTTAAGTCCATATAGTATCTCTCGTTTTACCGCGTCAATATATGTATCAAGACTTTTTTCTCTCCCAGGTGTTGGTGTAAATCTACTTTTTTTCTTCATCCATGGTTTGATATTATCTTTCAACAAAATGATCAGGAGAAAGATAATATCAAACCATGGATGAAGAAAAAAAGTAGATTTACACCAACACCTGGGAGAGAAAAAAGTCTTGATACATATATTGACGCGGTAAAACGAGAGATACTATATGGACTTAAAGACAGAGTTCAGTCAAATATAAGTGACAAAGAATCAAAGGCCTTACAAAGCTTGCTGAATGATTCAAGTATAATCATTCGACCCGCAGACAAAGGATCAGGAGTTGTGGTCGTTAATACCGAGGACTATATCAAAAATCTGGAGAAGGAAATGAATGAATGTGATTCTTATGAAAAAAACAACGGAAAGTGTAAACATGAAGCAAGCAGGGCGGTTAAAAAGGTAGCAAATAAATTATATAGAGACGGCCTTATTGACCAGGAACTGAAAGATTACTTAATACCAAAACACCCCCAAGAAGCAAAGTTAAAAGGAAATCCAAAAATCCATAAAAATAACAATCCATACCGGACAATAGTGAATGGCATTAGGACGGCCACAGAAAACATGGCAGAAGTTGCAGAGAAAGAGTTGAATGAGTTTGTAGAAACAACACCAAGTTATATTAAAGATACAACAGATTTTCTGACAAAACTGCAAGAAATCCCCAATGAAATTCCAGAAAATACAATGCTTTTCTGCTTTGATGTTATCAAACTTTATCCATCCATTCCTAAACAAAAAGGCTTAGAGGCATGTAGAGAAGCACTTGAAACTAGAACAGACAAAACCATCCCTTCAAAAGCAATAGAAGAAATGATAACCACCGTTCTTGACAACAATATTATAACATTCAATGGAACTGAGTATAAACAAAGAAAAGGAGTTGCCATAGGCTCAAAGTTGGGGAGGAATTTTGCATGTGCCTATATGCGTAAATGGGATGAAGAACTAATGAAGAATGAGTTCATACCAATCTTTTACAAAAGATACATCGACGATGGATTTGGATTTTGGACACATGGACTGGAAAAGCTTAATGAGTTCCTTATGTTTGCAAACCAGATTGATGAAAGTATTCAAGTAGAAATGAGAGTTGGTGGGAAAGAAATAGAATTTCTGGATACTATCGTGAAGATAGAAGATAGGAAAGTAATAACATCTTTATACACAAAACCCTCAGACAAGCACATGTATTTAAACTACAAATCAAGCCATCCAAGAAAAACAAAAGAAGCCATTCCATATAGTCAAGCCATTAGACTGAAAAGAATCTGTTCTAAAGATACAGATTATCAGGTCCATAAGAAAAAATTAAAACACTATCTTCGTAAACGTGGCTATAGCGGAAAGATCATTGACAGGCAATTTGATCGAGCAGACAAGCTGGATAGGGATACTCTTTTGAAACCAAGTGAAGACAAGAAGAAAAACATGAAAAGAGTTCCACTTGTACTTACGTACTCGAAAAAACTACCACGCATACACGATATTGTGAAAAAGCACCTACCTCTACTGCACGAGTCGAATAGAATGAAGGAAGTTTTTAATGAAATGCCTATTGTTGCATACAGACGAGACAAGAACATAGCAGATATATTAGTGCATGAAAAAACCAATCGTACTATGACAAGGGAGGTCAATCCAGTAGAAAGATGCACCAAAAAGTGTGTAGTGTGTGACATGCTAACAAGGGGGTTGCACAACCGTGGAGGGGTGAGTGGAGTGACCATTAGCAAAAGGCAGACCTGTGAAGCATGTAACGTCATCTATGGAATAAACTGTATACAGTGTGGCAAAATAGTTTATGTGGGGGAGACATCACGCTCACTAAAAGAACGATTAAAGGAGCATGAGGCAGATACAAGGCACCACAGAAGCAAACCTGTTGCTGAGCATTTTAACTCAGGACAACATAGTGTAGAAGACATGGGAGTATGTGTTTTACAAAATATTAGAGACAATTCGGATTACTACCGCAAGATAAAAGAACTTAACTGGATTCAATTGTTAAAGACAGAAGTTCCAAATGGACTTAACACAAAAGCAGCTTCCGATTTAGTATGGCAGAATTATAGGCGATAGTGTAGGCCAATACGAGATTCGTGTAGACAGTTTAAGTATCGATAACTATTTTCAAAATGCATAATTCTCCAACAATAGTGCATGCGAGCGTAAGTATGTGAGAGGGTGGATATGTATGTGTGTATATATGAGTATATGTGTGGGTGTGTATATATATATGTATATGTGTATGTATGTACACATGTAGGTGTTTATTTGTGTACCTGTAATTATATGTGCAAGTATATGAGTGAATATGTACAAGTGTGAAGGAATGCGTATATATGTGTGCATATGTATGAACACAATACATTAGAATTTAACTTCATTTAAAAGATTGGAATTAAAATTATTATAAATAATTAATTATTAATCATTTCAATTTGTTTAAATGTTGATAAATATAGTCAATAAGAATTAGTGTTGAGATATTATAGTAATAGTGCTGACTACAAAATAGGAATTTTGATTTTGTGAATATTATTTTTAGGTTGGTACAGTAAATATCTATATTATTATTATAGTAATTATTGTTATCATTAATATAGTTATTATTATTGATATAACAATATGATGTTATTGTAATACTTTTTATTATCAAATTCAATTTGGAAAATTACAATGAGGAATGAATTTCTGATCAAGTATAAGAACCATACAACGAAATGTCATGTATATTATGTATTTTGGCGCAATTGTATATCGCATGGTAAAGTACGACGTCATGACGTCATTTCCTGTCATATTTGACGTTGTAAAACATTTACTTTATTGGTGTATACAACAGTTATAACTATGTAGTGAATTCGTATTTGTAAACTTTGATAAAGCCCGTTTGGGCGAAATATTAATAAAAGAGTGTTTTTACTATGAAATATGGAACTCTCTAGAGGCCACATTTATTGTCTGATCTTCATGAAACTTGGTCAGAAGATTCATCCTAATAATATCTTGGACGAGTTTGAAAATGATGCTGGTTGGTTGAAAAACATGGCCGCCAGGGGACAGGGCATTTTTCCTTATATGGCTTTTGTAAAACCTTGTTAACACTCTAGAGGCCACATTATATTCCGATCGTCATGCAATTTGCTCAGAAGATTTGTCTCAATAATATCTTAGATGATTTAAAAAATGGTAACCTTTGCTTGAAAAACATGTCTGCCATGGGGCGAGGCATTTTTCCTTATATGGCTATAGTACAATCTTGTTAACTCTCAAGAGGCCACAGTTATTGTCCAATCTTCATTAAACTTGGTCAGAAGATTTATCCCAATAATATCTTGGACGAGTTCGAAAATGATGCCAGTTGGTTGAAAAACATGGCCACCAGGGGGCGGGGCATTTTTCCTTATATGGCTATAGTGAAACCTTGTTAACACTCTAGAGGCCACATTTATTTTCCGATCTTAATGAAACTTGGTAAGAAGATTTATCCCAATAATATCTTGTTATCTCAGGTGAGCGATTTTGGGTCTTTCAGGCCCTCTTGTTTCCTAAAGTATCAAAGCCATTGCTTTCATTCTTGCAACACTTACTTACTATCGTAAGGGGACTGTGCAGGCAAAGTTATGTAACTCTGACTGGCATTTTGACAGAATTATGTGCCCTTTTTATACTTAGAAAATTGAAAATTTGGTTAAGTTTTGTGTTTAGATCCACTTTTTACCTAAAGTATCAAAGCCATTGCTTTCATACTTGCAACACTTACTATCGTAAGGGGACTGTGCAGGCAAAGTTATGTAACTCTGACTGGCATTTTGACAGAATTATGGGCCCTTTATACTAGAAAATTTGGTTAAGTTTTGTGTTTTGGTCCACTTTATTCCTAAAGTATCATAGGCATTGCTTTCATGCTTGGAACACTCGCAAACTATCATAAGGGGACAGTAAAGGACAAGTTGCATAACTCTGGTTGCCATTTTTAGCTCACCTGAGCGATAGCTCAGGGTGAGCTATTGTGATCACTCAGCGTCCGTCCCTCCGTCCGTCTGTCTGTCTGTCTGTAAACAATTTGTAAACATCTTCTTCTACTAAACCATTGAGCCAATTTCAACTAAATTTCATGTGGAGCATCCCTAGGTCATGGGACAAAAGAATTGTTAAAAAAAAATTGATCACATAACCAAGATGGCCGCCATGACCATATATGGTAAAAACCTTAAAAAATCTTCTTGTCAGAAACCGCTCATCAGATTTTCAAAAAATTTCACAGGGATGACCTTTGAAGGCTCCCCTGAAAAAGTTGTTCAAAGAAATTTGATTCGTCAAAAAACATGGCCGCAGGAGCTCGTTGAACTTTGCATGTTTATTCGTTTTTGCCTATTTTATGAAAACTTTCAAAAATCTTCCACATTTTTTGTCCGATCCTTTCCAAATTTGCACAGTTTCTTTATATCAATTAGGACACGAACCCTACAAAAAATTAGCATTATTGGTCCATGAAGTACAGAATTACCTCCCCTTGAATTGAGAAAATGGTGTTTATGCAATAAAGTCCAAATTTTTCATCCAATTCTTTCCAAACTTGTAAGGATTTAGCATGGTTCAAACAAGGGAAACAACTATGGTTTATGCATGTTCTTTTTATTACAGATTTGCCTCCCTTTAATTCATTCAAAATCTCATTTTACAACAGAGATTCCAAATCTGACCTGTAAATGAGCCCCATATTTACTGCCAGTGCTAGGTTACCTTTTCCCATTTGATCATTCTTAAGTAATGCTGCTACTGCTTCTGCTACTGCTACTGCTACTACTACTACTACTACTACTACTACTACTACTACTACTACTACTACTACTACTACTACTACTACTACTACTACTACTACTACTACTACTACTACTTCTACTACTACTACCATTACTACTACTACTACTACTACTACTACTACTACTACTACTACTACTACTACTACTACTACTATACTACTACTGCTACTACTTCTACTACTACTACTAGTACTACTACTACTAGTACTACTACCACCACCACCACCACCACCACCACCACGTCTACTATAACTACTTCTACTACTACTGCCACTACTACTACTACTTTTACCACTACTACTACTACTACTACTACGGCTACCACTACTACTACTACTACTACTACGACGACTACTACTTCTACTACTACTACTACTACTACTACTACTTCTACTACTACTACTACTACTACTACTACTACTACTACTACTACTACTACTACTACTACTACTACTACTACTACTACTACTACTACAACTACTATTACTACTACTTCTACTACTACTACTACTACTACTACTACTACTACACCACCACCACCACCACTACCATTCACAGTGACAAAAAACGTATTCACACAATGGCTGCTACTACAACTTATAGCCCATATAGGGGGGCATGCATGTTTTACAAACAGCCCTTGTTTCTATGGGATTTTAACCACAACTGTTCATGTTTATCTCCGACACATATTTTTAGGTCACCTGTCATGAAGTGACACGGTGAGCTTATGTGATCGTGTGATGTTCGGCGTCTGTTGTGCGTGCCTGCGTGTGTCCGTCCGTCAACAATTTGTTTGTGTAGACAGTAGAGGTCACAGTTTGCATCCAATCTTGATAAAATTTGGTCAAAATGTTTATCTTGATGAAATCCGGTTTGGGATTGTATTTGGGTCATCTGGGGTCAAAAACAAGGTCACTAGGTCAAATAATAGAACAACCTTCTGTAGACAATAGAGGTCACAGTTTTCATCCAATCTTTATGAAATTTGGTCAGAATGTTTATCTTGATGAAATCTGGGTTGGGATTTTATTTGGGTCATCTGGGGTCAAAAACTAGGTCACTAGGTCAAATAATAGAAAAACCTTGTGTAGACATTAGAGATCACAGTTTTCATCCAACCTTTATGAAATTTGGTCAGAATTCTTGATGAAATCTGAGTGGGATTGTATTTGGGTCATCTGGGGTAAAAATCTAGGTCAAATAAATAGAAAAACCTTGTGTTGACAATAGAGGTCACAGTTTTCATCCAATATTTATGAACTGTGGTCAGAATGTTTATCTTGATGAAATCTGGATTGGGATTGTATTTGGGTCATCTAGAGTCAGGAACTAGGTCACTAGGTCAAATCATAGAAAAACATTGTGTAGACAATAGAGGTCATAGTTTTCATCTGATCTTAATGAGTCAGGTGAGCGATTCAGGGCCATCATGGCCCTCTTGTTACGGAATTATGGCCCTTTTTTGACTGAGAAACTTTGAATATTTGGTTACATTTTCTGTTTAGATCCACTTTACTTTTAAAGAATCAAGGCTTTTGCTTTTAAACTTAAAATACTTTCATGCTATCATGAGGGTACTGTTGAATTTTACCTTGACCTTTGAATGACCTTGACTCTCAAGGTCAAATTATTAAATTTTGCTAAAATTGCCATAACTTTTTTATTTATGATTAGATTCGATTGATACTTTGACAAAACAACTCTTATCTGACATACCACAATTGACTCCGTCCAAACCATTCCCCCCCCCCCCCCCCGAATTTCCCCCCCCCCCCCCTCAATCCCCCCTCAATCCCCCCATTATTTTTTTTTTAATTAAAGATCATCTAATAAATGACCACCACACCTTCACACTATAACCCCCACCCACCCCCAAAAAATAATGTTTATGCCCCCCAGTAGGGTGGCATATAGCAGTTGAACTGTCCGTCAGTGTCAACCAGTCTGTCTGTCCGTCCGAAAAAAACTTTTAACATTGGCCATAACTTCTTCACTTTTTAAGATAGCAACTCGATATTTGGCATGCATGTGTATCTCATGGAGCTGCACATTTTGAGTGGTGAAAGGTCAAGGTCATCCTTTAAGGTCAAATGTCAAATTTATGGTGTCTGTCCGTCCGAAAACTTTAACATTGGCCATAACTTTTTCAATATTGAAGATAGCAACTTGATATTTGGCATGCATGTGTATCTCATGGAGCTGAACATTTTGACTGGTGAAAGGTTAAGATGAAGGTCATTCTTCAAGGTCAAATGTCAAATATATGGCATCTGTCTTCTCCGAAAACTTTAACATTGGCCATAATTTTTTGAATATTGAAGATAGCAACTTGATATTTGGCATGCATGTGTATCTCATGAAGCTGCACATTTTGAGTGGTGGAAGTTCAAGGTCAAGGTCATCATTCAAGGTCATCATTCAAGGTCAAAAAATAAAAATAAAAATCAAAGCGGAGTTCTTATGAAGCTGCACATTTTGAGTGGTGGCAGTTCAAGGTCATCCTTCAAGGTCAAGGGCATCCTTCAAGGTAAAAGGTCAAAAAACAAATTAAAAATTTCAAAGCGGCATTATCATGAAGCTGCACATTTTGAGTGGTGGAAGGTCAAGGTCATTCTTCAAGGTCAAGGTCATCCTTCAAGGTCAAAGGTCAAAAAAATATTTAAAGCGGCGTTATCATGAAGCTGCACATTTAGAGTGGTGTAGGTTCAAGGTCAAGGTCATCCTTCAAGGTCAAAAGTAAAAAAAAAAAATCAAAGTGGTGTTATCATGAAGCTGCACATTTTGAGTGGTAGAAGTTTAAGGTCAAGGTCATCCTTCAAGGTAAAAAAAAAATTAAAATTAAAAGCGGCGTTTTCATGAAGCTGCACATTTTGAGTGGTGGAAGTTCAAGGTCGAGGTCATCCTTCAAGGTCAAGGTCATCCTTCTAGGTCAAAGGTCAATTTTTTTATAAACATTCAAAGCGGCGTTCACATGAAGCTGCACATTTTTAGTGGTGGAAGTTCAAGGTCATTCTTCAAGGTCAAGGTCATCCTTCAAGGTCAAAGGTAAAAAAAAAAATAATTTCAAAGCGGCGTTATCATGAAGCTGCACATTTTGAGTGGTGGAAGTTCAAGGTCAAGGTTATCCTTCAAGGTCAAGGTCATCCTTCAAGGTCAAGGTCAAAAAAAATAATTTTTCAAAGCGGCCTTCTCATAAAGCTGCACATTTTGAGTGGTGGAAGTTCAAGGTCAAGGTCATCCTTTAAGGTCAAAGGTAAAAAAAAATAAAAAATTAAAAGCGGCGCAATAGGGGGCATTGCGTTTCTGACAAACACATCTCTTGTTTTTTTCAAACATGGTTAAAAAAACAAAAAAAAAATATTTTTATGTTTTTATTTTTGAAATACCTTCCAACCATCCCACCCAAGAATCATCCCCCCCCCCCCCCCCCCCCCCCCCCCCCCAAAATAAATATATAATTTTTTTTTTTGCATTTTTTTGGCATTTTTGGAAGAAAATGTAATAAATGACCACACCCCCACACTAAGCACCCCTCTCCACTCCACCCCTCCCTCCTTTGTGATTGAAATTGAGATAGGTCCCTACACATTTAAAAAAAAAAATAGATGAGCGGTCTGCACCCGCAAGGCGGTGCTCTTGTTATATCTTCTTATTACTTAAAAATTTTCTGCTGATTTAAAGTGTTGTATTCTATATCATACTTTCAAGCATATGAACAGCGCTGTAAAAAGTGGGCTTTAAAAGCGGAAAGTGTAGTCCCTGATTTGCCTGTGTGGGTTTATCATCTGGGACAACACTTTATGCAAATGCATTCAGCCCCTTTACCTAGAGTGAGGCTCCTATTAAAAGCTTTACACTCACTCTTGACATACACATTCAGTTCATGCCATGGTGTTGTTTCAGTGCCAACTTTATCTGTGGTACAAGTCACCTGATGTCTGGTGTACGGAGACTTCGTAACAAGTCCATCACTGCCCCAGATGACATTGTGAATACCCCACCTGCTAAATGGCCAGGTAAATCATGTCTCCAGGGTTTCATGTAATTGGATATAGTATATCAAATTTAAGGTACGATTTAATGTTAGGAAAGGTATACTAGCCAAGGATTATATCCTTGATTGTTGCTCAAATTTCTAATACAATGTTTGAAAAAATGGGCTTCAAAAAAAGTGAGAAAACATAAGGTCCAGGCCCCAGCCCTTGTAAAGGTTAACCATGGATTAATGATAACCATGGTTAGATTTAAGGTATTTAGATTATTCATGTTAAATGTAACACAAAGTATGATCTTAAAACAAAAAAACTAAGCCTTTATAGTGTATTTTATGCCAGTAATGAAAGAGAAATATGTGTCCTGACTTTGTCCATGGTTTATTTTTCGAAATTGCTTTTTTTATGTAAAAACTGTTTCATGTCAGTTAATTCATCCTTACTATTAATAACTGGCATTTGATACACTGCTTAACATAAATGTCATTAACTCTATTGGTGCTTCAGGTGTGACCTCTCTACGGGTACTCCTGGCGAGGGAGAAAGACGAGGACTCCCCCAAGCTGAACATTCTGCTCACAGAGTCCCTCTTCGCTGTGTTTGTCAGCCTGTTCATCAATGCCCTAACCACGTACGACTGCTTCATACTCTACCGACTTACTGCACACAAGTTTGACATGCAGATGTGGTCCTCTGTGTTTGGTGGTGGCGTAAAAACCATAGTGCGCCTTGGGAGCTCCAATTCTCCCAAGATGGGACGTAAGTAGTATTCGTTCTTACAGTGTGTGTATCTAATTGGTCAGTCTGTCAGTCCGTTTCTGTCACAAAACTTGTTAGGGCTATATCTCAGAAATTATAAATGATATCAGCATGAACATTCATAGGTGTATAGATATCAATGAGGAGAAGTGCCGTTCACAAGAACCATAACCTTACCTATTGCCCATTGTTTTTTGTATGATGCATTTTTTCAGGGCTATATCTTAGATACCATGCAAGATTACAACATGAAACTTCATGGGTGTATTTATATTATTGAGGAGAAGTTCAATGCTTAAAAACCATAACCCTTCACTTTCTTAAGAAAGAGTTATTACCCTTTGTTGTTTTTATGATGAAACTTTCAGGGCTTTTTCTCAGATATGATACAAGATTTCAACATGAAACTTCATGGGTGTGTAGGTATCATGAGGAGAATTGCAATTCATAAAAACAAGTACCCTACACTTAATTATTACTTATAAATTATTACCCTACTCTTAATGATTATACTTCATATCAAACAATGTCCACCGATCCATAAACAAAGTTTATTTGGCGGGGATATTAATTCAACGAATTTGCTTCTTCTGTATAAAATAGTGTAGTTGTTTCTTTGTTTATTTTTTCAATTTCCAATTTTGAAAGTGAAATCACTGATATCGAATTTGTCATTCAAAATTCAATTTACAATCTGTTGGACCAAATCTTTTCAGTTCAGTTTTCTTGGTCTCTTTTAGACTCATTTAGTCTGTCCAGATATTATTTACATATAAAGGCTACTTTGAAGTCATTCCTGCTGTTCTTATATGTAATCACCTAATGTTGTTAGACATATCATATTTTTATGCCTCCAGTAGGTTGGCATATAGCAGTTGAACTGTCCGTTAGTCAGTATGTCAGTCCGTCCGTCCGTCCGAAAAAAATAATTAACGTTGGCCATAACTTTTGCAATATTGAAGATAGCAACTGGTTAGTTGGCATGCATGTGTATCTTATGAAGCTGCACATTTTGAGTGGTGGAAGTTCAAGGTCAAGGTCATCCTTCAAGGTCAAAAGTCAACACAAACAAAAAAAAAAAAAAATAATAATATTTCAAAGCGGTGCAAAAGGGGGCATTGTGTTTCTGACGAACACATCTTTTGTTATTTTATTAAAGTTTGTTGTTGAATAACACAGGTTCAAGGGTAAAAATGCAGGAAAGTAAATTACAAGTTTTTGTTTATTTTAAACCTATTTATTTTATCTCTATTGCATCAAAAGCCTATCGCTAATTAATTTACTATATAGTATGTTTCTTGGGTTGAACAAGTACTTGGTGTTTTGGGGGGAAATCTAAAGAACGCTCCCACATTGGGAATGGAATCAATGGCCTCCTGGTCCCCAAAAGGACACCATGTTCACACCACAGCAACCCATCTTTTTTATATAGAGCAGTCAAGGACTTCCTTGTTTGTGGCACTGTGCTCTAATTTCAAGTATTGTGATTAGAATGAGTTCCATAAAATTGAGCCTTGTTCTGGGAAAATATTACTTAATGCATATGTGCAGTTTTGTCCCAGATTAGCATGTGCAGTTTACACAGGCTAATAAGGGATGACACTTTGCGCCTAGACAGTATCTTTGTTTAGAAGAGACTTTTGTAAAACACAAATTTAAAAAAGCAGAAATTGTTGTCCCTGATTTGCCTGTGAAGACTGTAAAGGCTTATCTTTAACAACACTCTGAATAAGCATTTAGCCCTGTTTTCCCAGAACGAGGATTAATTATTAACACAATGTGAAGCTGTTTAAATGTCATAAATACTGACCTGCTATCTCATTGCTTCTCCTTTCCAAGGGAAATTAACTCATTCGGAATTTTAACTGGGAATCCGCCACCTCAATACCGTAATACAGTCCAGGTCAAACATAGTGCAATGCAACCTAGGCAAAAATGGGTAACCAACCCTCAATATTCTTTCCGGATCGACCAGGTGTATACGCCGTCTTTTACGGCTCTGAATTGAAAATTGTTTTTCTATTTATTTCAATTGGTTGATTGGGGTTTTGAATGGATAAATTGTGTTATTTATCTTTATATTAATCATTCGGATTAATTTATGTGGATTTAATGGATTTGTGTTTCATTTGTAAAGGTAAGCCATGCTTGCTTTTATCGAACAATTGTTTATTTCTACCATGCTGGGTGTTTTCAGGCGCGAACGACCACGTGCAAAACGTGCTCTTCTAATACATTGCTAGAACGTGTTAAGCATGTTCTTGTAATGTGTTACGAGATTGTGCAAAGCGTGTTCTTCTCATTTGTTGACAGATTGTTTTATCATTTGCCATTGTGTGAGACAGTGATTCATTTTGAAATCTACATCAGTGAGTCCCTGGGACTCGCATTTTTTGAAACAATGGGTCCAAACTGAAACATTGGGTCCCAGATTGTGTCTTTGTAAATAGACACTTTCAGTTATTCGCATTTACTAGTGTAAGAGTTGTGTCCCTTAGCCGGATGTGACGTAATGAGATGATACAAAATCCGCCAGAGAGAAAATTGTACAGTGTCGCTGATTATATCAACGTCTCTTGCACTATACCGTATATGCGTAAATTGCACAAATATTTCAATTTTTATTATATTGACGCCTATTAAAGCTATCGCTTTTCGCAATTTCATTTTAGTACAGTCAATCTTGTGGATGCGACCACTTGTATTAAGCGACCTTTGTCTTATGCGACCATTTTGAAATCCCACGGAGCTTTTTCGCTATATAATGATATTGTATTAAGCGACTTTTGTCTTACGCGACCAGCGACCGCTGATTTGTGTGTATTTTGATGTCCGAATCTTGTATTAAGCGACCACTAGGAGGTAAAAGTGGTTAATCTATCGATCTTTCAGGGACAAATCCGTGTTAATTGTTTATCTAAGCCGATAAGATGTACTGTTACACCTCTGCTTTGTTTTCACAACCATTATGATTATGCTTTGTCTCGTTGACCGGTTCTGACCGGTATTGTTGTAGACTGCGTATTAATTTATTGAGTTGAATAATAGGGGAACGTATTGCGCACAGTCTACAGCTTAAATAGTTTACTATGTGGATCGTTAAGAGACAATGCCGATTTTTCTCGAGTATATATAACAGGTGCAGAAACAATGCACTGTACGCTACAAACATTTCCTGAGAAGTGCGGAAAATAAACTATTAATCGGCAACATCTGTCGAAATCCGTACATTACCAATTTGTAATAATGCTAATTAGTAGATATTTGTAAGCCAATTACATTGTTATTTACTTAATAAATTTTCCAACCAGGTCTGATTGTTTGTTTTCAATTGACGTGTTTTAATTTTTTCAGCTCATTATGTATCATAATCGAGTTAGATTTCCTTAAGCGTACATGCAGAAATTAAAATGTCAAAACAAAAAGTGTTAACGTTGAACGAGAAAATTCTGGTTTTGGAATTGTCAAAGAGTATAAGTGCACGTAAAATCGCAGACGAGATTGGAGTCGGAAAAACCCAAATTCAGAACATTCTTAAGCGTAAAGCCGAGGTGCTTGAAGACGTGGAAATAATGTGTCAGGTGAAAAAAAACGCGCAATATAGAAACGGAAAGAGAAATACATGTGATAATATATCATAGCTTTTGGCTTCTGACATTTATTTCTAGTTTTAGCTGTACACATGTATATGTAGACTGTTACACATTTTTAGCAAAATTCTTTGTTCTTAGGAAAAATATTTCCTTGTCTATGTTGTTTTTGCAAATAAATATGTACACACAGTTGATTTATAATAAATGATAATTTATAATAAGTGAAAAATAAAACACATTATAAGTAAAATATTGTTTATGTATTGTGTTTATATTCATTTTATTATAAAAGTTAAAATCATTGTGGATAAAAGAGATAATCCTTCATATAGATAAAAATTGAGGGTAAGCATTCTTCCAGAATGGCCTTTTGTATTCAAAGACCGTTTTATTAAGAGACCACTTTTGATTACTCCCTTGAGTGGTCTCTTAATACAAGATTGACTGTACATTGAAGCGTGAAAATACATTAAACATTCCGTTCAATAACCCTGTGTGTCGCAAGACAAATCCCGCACTGTTACCACTAAACTTTAAACGTAAATATTTTATTATATGCCAATTATTGAAAAAAGCGCCGAATATGGTTTATATTTTAATGGTGTTGATCATTGGCAAATGATTTGAGCGCTCTTATACAACTTGGGAACATGACCTGTACCATTGAAAATGGGAATTGAAGTGTCAATTCACCCCACCTGCAAAGTTTAGACTCTGCCCACTGGTTGGCAAAAAGAGGTGGAATTCATATAAGCGCATAAAGGGAAGGCTGACCAAATCATCGTTTGTAATGATAATCATGCAACATATCAAATAAAATTTTACTAGTTTTGTCTGAATAAAACATTTGCATGCAAGGAAATGCATTTTTTAAACGATTATATTGTTGTTATTAATTGATTTTACTAACAACGAACTCGGGAGTAGAACACAATGTAAGAGCTCAGTATGTGGTTATGACAAAAATCTCCATCCTTGGCACTTCTTCGCAACCATATTTTGTTAAAAAATTCTCATCAATTGAACTTATTTCAGAATAAATTAAATTTAACAAACGAAAACAAGTAATGATGAAAACAAACAACAATTAAATAGATCGATTTTATGTACGCAACATATTTTTCCCAATTTGAAACTTTATTTGTTTGAAAAAACGTACCTTGTTACACATAAAATAAATTCTCTTGAATAATGTAATTGTTTGATTTAATTGTTCACACCAATGTTGACACTCTTTGTTGCAGCATTTTTATCCCGGTGTTTTATTGCACCTTTGTTCATCACAACCCGATTATCTCGTTATGATCGGATACTGCCCAGACAATTACAAAGAAAACAAGGTGTCATAAACCCAGGGACCTATACTTGGGTCCCTGCATAAACCACATGTTGCAGCCTAGTGTCTGGTAATTAAACACAATTTATGATACCCCCATGTCATCCCCCCTTGGCATATTTACCAGTCATTTTAGCAAAATTTTTAAGCTAAAATATATTTGCCTCAATAAAATATTTTAACATTAAAAAGAATGAAGACATTTTCGGAAATGGATTTACAGGAAAAAGTGAATATGTATTAGCCAGTTTTATCATAATAATACAGTGTTTAATAACTATAAATAAATTTAAAATATTGTGCAATTTAACTGCTACACAATTGAGGTATTTAACGCGTACCGGCAAATGTAAACTTCGCTATTACGTGTATAGATTTAAGTACGTTATTTCAGTGTACGAAACACCATCATGAAAACAAGCAATCACAATAGAGTAAACAATACTTGTGTTAAATAAATTAAATATGTAGATTTATTGATCATAAAATGCTAGATTGGTATTACTCCTTATCATTAGTAAAGAGAGTTCAATATACGTGCAAAGACAGTTCAATTTGCATAATATGCAAAGTTCTTTTCTGTATGTATGCTAACATTTATTAATATTGTCATTCAATGTAAACAAAACGAAAATCCATTCAATGGAACATTTAACAATTGTTATGTATTCTGCTTTTTTAGGGCTTTGTTTTACAATTGATTAAATGCATCTCTTACACATTCAATCGCTGATGAACAACAACAATATTCACACCACTTGTAATTGTGATCAAATAAATATATCTTTCATTATTTTTTAAACATCGTTTATAAAAATCTTACTTTAAGAAAGAATACGGCTTATTTAGTTGTTTTGTTTTGTGGGATTTTCAGTATTTAGTCGTCCGATCACGTTCTCTGATGAACATTATACTGCTGCTGTATCAGCAGTATAAACCGAATATCAAAATTTCATTAGAAAATGATATATTTGTAACAATTAGGTAAGTACAAATCTTTTCGTGCATATGTTCAGTCCGTTTACATCGTTGAAAAAAACTTTTTCTAACAAGATTTCTGTTCTCGTTTACAATCGACACACTCGATTATCATCGCATGACGTCGCACAAGGGAGATAATTAAAAACCGGCAATATTACTGAAAGGGTCTATTCGTTACAAATAATCTACTTAACATGATACGCCTTAGCCATGGGCTCTTTTATGCAATTTTACAGCTAAAAACAGAAATAGGTTTATAGCAAGTAAAATCTTTATTTGTTTTTACTTTTAATAACAAAGAGTGAAACATATATTAACCAGAGAACTTTTAACATCTTTAACAATTTGGACTAACTAGAGTTTTAATAAATTGGATTACTAGTGTTTATAATTTTTTGGTCAAAATTAGCCCTTTCAAACAATGTGACAAAAGACAATTTCTCCTTTGGTCAAAAGGTTTACACCTTCAATACAGATTTTGTGTAACAACACTCATAAAGGTGTAAAGCCTTCTCGCCTTGTTTTTTCTCCAAACAGGGAGAGCTTTTTCCACAAATTCATTCCCGGCAAAATTGCACAACTCATAAGTTTGTCTTGTTTTCGTACAGTTAACCTGTTCCTGAATTTGGTCAAGACCTTATTCTGTACAGAAAAAACCCTCTCACATCCTGCAGTATGAACAGCAGATGTCTGTGTTGTTATATGTACTTACATTCTATGTTACCTAGGACGGAATACTGTACGATCTGTATCACTATTATGTATGTACCCTATACAAATAAAAGATGCTATTTATTTTAAAACTTGCTAATTTTTATTTGCCACTTTAGAAAAAACAACAATGCTCTATTAATCCAGAAAGGTATAATAACATCGCTTTACTGTCTGCGCTCACAACAGACAAACGCAAACTGTGTTTTCCGCCGTTTATTCTTCACATTTAAACCATATGGTTTACATCGAGGATGCGTTATCGATAAATATCTACACAGCGAGTTTAAATTGTTGAGGATCAATTTTGAAAACCTTTTTGGGTGGCATTTTCTTTGTTTACTATCCGGGACAGCCAATTAAACATCTAATGAACTTTTAATATAACGCCGTAACTAATTGGATAATTGATATATTTCAACCAATTAAATACGTGTACTACATTCCGAATGTAGTAATGTGACTTCCGTTCTACTTTTAAAACAATGTTGACATGTGTTTCGCTTATCTCCACGAATCTAACTTGGTATCATGTAGAACATTGACGATGTTGAAAATCGGAGTTTTTAAACAATGCGTCCTGAGGACACACATGTTTAAGAATGATGCCTCCCCTGCAGAAAAAAAACATGTGTCTGGCACGCGGGACGCACAGCAAAATGAATCACTGGTGCAATAATGATTTTAACGTTCTTTATGACAATCTAATTGATTGTCATTTTATTTTTTCATCTGTTTTGAATTAAACTTTTGTTTAATTTATGATATACGGCAGTATTATTATAATTTTCATTATGGTCAAATAATGATTTTATGTGCCGTATGATAATCTGGTCTGTGACCAGTTTATGGTTGAATATGTTTTGCTCTTGTTTTTCATATAATCGACTACATGATGGTCGCAGAAACAAGAGTGGATAAATACCCGGGTATCCGAGTCACCGGGTATCAGGCATGATGGCGACAGTACTTTGCTAAGTCTCTTCGGCAGTCGGTCAACATCAGACCATATGGCGACACCCGTCAGCCGGTCTTTGCCTGATGGCATTGGTCAAGGATATCCACCAATGCCGGACCATTTGGCATCCGCCATACGGTCATTATCCTTTGACAACACTGGTCATGATATGACCGGTACGTCACTGGGGACGTTGATCAGGGACCTTTGGCTCTGCATTAATTGACGTCTGACCGTCCGGTCCGGTCACCGTTCATCACCGGTCCGGTCACCCCTTCATGATATGACCTGTTTGGTGCGATCATGATATGACCGGCTGGTTACCAGTCATGTCACCGGTCCGGTCATTGATCACGGTCCGGTCCGTTCACCGGTCTGGTCAGGTCACCGTCAACAGTCATCAGTTAGGCCTGCCACCGATAACACCAGTCACCGGTCAAGAAAAAGAACTTGGTCTTCATCATCAGATTATTCTTCTTCCTCCTATTCGTCGTCGAATGCATCGTCTTCATCAAGGAGTAGACATCGGACACGCTTTTCTTCGTCGAGCAGTTCTCGTAAGCGATCACGTCGTCACTCACAGAAACGGTATTCTAGAAGATCTCGGTCTCATTGCAGCAGATCCCATCTTGACAGCGCAGCCGATCCAGATCTCGACATCGCAGGAAACAAGGACGTTGTCAACCTTCACGTAGACATCATCGGACTTCATTGAGCACAACAGGATAGACATCGGACACGACTCTCCTTCATTGAGCACAACAGGATAGTTATCGAACATACCTCTCCTTCATTGAGCAGTTCTCGGCGTTGATACGCTCGTAAGTGATCACGTCAACGCTCACGGAGACAATATTGTAGGAGACAATATTTCCAGCATAGCAGAACAATATTTCGGCATCACAGTTATATGGGATGTCGCAACTTCTCACATAGGCGTAAATGAACCTACTGGTCATAGTTCTCCATTTTATTCCTTTACGGAATATCATGTCTCCATTCCATGTAAGATGGTTTTTCTTATGGCATCCACACATGTTGCAGTCACCGAATCGTATTTGTATACGAACACTAGTTCGTTTAACTTTCAGGCTTCGGTATTAGGTGTTCATTTCTCCACTACGACTACAATGGACACTATGACTATAAATACTGGTAATCTACCATTGTTTTCTGGTTTACAGTATCAGATGACTTCGTGAATGGTCATTCTTCTGCACCAGATATTTCCATTCTGACGCAGTTATATTATACCGGTCCGTATAGATTCCACCATATTTGGGTCTTTAACCGGTTATGTCACCGGCATAATTATTATGACTGGTCCGTTCACCTGGCTACAGTCAACGGTCATTGACTGGTCCGGTTAGGTCACCAATTACCAATCACCGGTATTCCACCGGTGTTTTCATCTGTCAATTTTACAGTATCACGGGTATCGTCTACATTACCTAGTTGTATACCCCTGGCTATGATTGTATTAAATACAATATTTTATGGATTCAACAATCTACATGACATTTTGTGTTTTTCAATACTGATGTTCTACTGGCAACCGTTGGTTACCAAATCATCTCCGCTGACTTGGTCTATGGTTGATTTTCCTGACCAGCTATCCATTCTGGTGCTGGTCATGAACTACTAATACTAGAAGATTTTGAAATACCTATATCTGTTATTTCTACTTCTATCTCAACCGGCTACATGCAGACTTCTGGTCTTGCAGATAGATCGGCTGAAGCAGGCTCGGAGTCTAGCATTGAGGTCGAACATAACTATTTGATTACTATTTGACCTCTATTAATTTATGTTTGAGACCCAAAGGATGAATTGTTTTAACCGCCTTTACCTGTCGGCTACAGACTTTGCAGTCAGTGTAACGGAACAGTTGGGACACATACGTGACGCTAGCAGGATTAGCAAGACGACATTTAGTGTCGACTTCTGCTTTTCTATTGCTCCTACGACAGTGCATTTTTGTCTTGCAGTTCTTTCTGTCGAATTATTTTTCCGTTGGGTTCAAATAAATGTAATTGCGCATGCGCAGCAATGATTTTGCAATGGCGTACGCAAATTGATGCTAAGTATATCGAAGAACGTTGTTTATCAACTAACGCTAGTAATGAGCGTTATGCGATCGTAAATGGCAGTATATACCGGTATGCTGAACAACGTCAATAATGCAGTTCACAGAAATCAATCCAGCAGGGTATGCGATTGTTATACATTCGTCCACTTGACATTATAAACTGGAAATATCTTGCCTTCTTGGTGAGTTTTTTGAATAACCGAGTTTTTGCCATAATTTCATGGAATCTTCTTAATGAACCATGGGATTATGGTTCTACGACCTTTTTAAATCTCCTGTACAATTATTTTCAGGAAACTTCTTCACAGGTCAAATATCATATCTCAGAGAGACATATTTTTACTGATCCAAACATGTGCCACTACATGTCTGGCCATTATTTAGTTATCTCTACAGAAGAACGTTTTTTTCTGTTAGAGTTTCAATCCTTGTTACTTGTGCAAGGATAATTCCATCAGAACTGTATAAAGGTTCTATGGAAAAAAAATTTGACTGGGTATTCAAGAGCATAGTTATTACCTTAAGGCTTAATCACTCTGCTAGATACATAGAGGTTTTTCTCATCTTTTTCTTGATGATAAGAAATTTGTTCTGTTCTCCATCAAAGGATAGAGATTATGCTTTCGTACACCTTATTTTGTGTAAGTCAGCACAACTCTGTGCTGTCTTACCTATTTTGGAACTGATCCAAGCTATGGAACGTCAACACTGTGTTTTTCTTTCCTTTACCTTCTTAAGCGGTTTTGGCTTGTGTTACATGTATTGGGATGCTTAATGAGCTTCCTATGAACCTTTTTCATCAGGCTTGTTAACAGTTCCAATATAATTTTATGACGGTTTTCCTACCCTACTTTTTGACGTGCTCTAAGCAGTTTTCTGGAGGAATTCGACCACCTTTGTCATCTTTTTATCTTTGTTTTCTGAAGTGCCAACAATACAATTTGTATATGTTTGGTCTTGTTGTATTTTCACTAACGGTAGTGTCTTCTTTACGACATAGACATATTACTTTGTCCGAGAAGTCATAATTAATACCGTTTTAACGAAGATTACTTGATTACTTGATAACCCTTGTTTAGGGTTTTGCTATCATTAGCTGATAACCCTGTTTATGGGTTCTACTGTGATGGGAAAATATATACGAACCTTCCCACCGCAGCTGCAATTTCAGCAATGAGATAGCAGGTCAGTATTTATGACATTAAAACAATTTTTTTAAATGAAATTCATTTTAATTATTAAATACTTACCTGCTATTGGTAAGTCCCACGTCCCACCCCGCTATTCGATTAATATTTTTGTATATATATTGAAAGAATATTGAGGGTTGGTTACCGATTTTTGCATAGGTTGCATTGCACTATGTTTGACCTGGCCTGTATTACGGTATTGAGGTGGCGGATTCCCAGTTAATATTTTGTATGAGTTAATTCCCCTTGGAAAGGAAAAGCAACGAGATAGCAGGTAAGTATTTAATAATTAAAATGAATTTTATTTTAAAAAATCGTTCTACATTTAACATGATGTTTATCAACTAGGAGACAACTGTACACGTCTGAGAAGAAAATTGTATGGCAGCATGTCGCCTGTCCGACATGGTGATGGTATTATTGTGATATATGGAAATACTGAAAATAATCCAGAGAAATCAGATGGAACATACATAACTATGGATCATATAGGGGGTGTAGTTTCTGCTCATGTTAGTATAATTCCTTTTGTTTTTGTGTCAACCTCACTTTTGAAACACTTCTTCACATTTATGGATCTGTTTGATAATTGAATATTCTTGTTAACCCAGTAATATTGTAGGGCATTTCCAAATCACACTTGTCATTATTCAGAGTAATCAGGATATTTATGTAAAATGTGTATTATAATTGTTATTTTCTGTATGTTTTGACTCAACTCTTGTATGAAGTCTACTTTGTATATATCATAACACTTTTCTTCTGTTGTCTAATAAATGAACATACTGAACATGTACTTGTATAACATATTATATCAGGAAATTTCTATTAAATTGAGTTGAATTATCGAGTTGAATTGCCATTCATTAATGCATTCATTGTGGTGAACAAAATGCTATTGCTTTTTGTACACCCATATTAAAACATGTGGCATATTATGTGAATACCAATGGCAACCAGCTGGTGGGCAACGTCCAGGAGAGCAGTGTTCTCTCTCTCTAACTCTAATTGATCTAATAATTTGAATGAGATGATCATGCACCTAGGTGATAATGAAGTGGGCATAATATCTCAGCTACATTTGATAACAACCCAGATCCCATGTTATACTTTTTAATTACGTCTCTTGAAATGTAAACAGTACTCAAATAGTTTAAATCAGATCATTATGAACCTTGGAGATAATGTTTGTGGGCATATTATCTTAGCGAACTTAAAAAAACATCCAGATGGCATGAAGCATTAATGAACTAAAGTATTTGCATTAAAAACACCAGCCAAATTAATCCCCCTGTAACTCGACTACTCTATTTCTAATTGACATGACGCCTGGACGATAATCGCTTCGCCCACTTAATCACGTGGCTCAGCGGGTAGAAAACCTAGACAAGCTAACACCAAAGTGGCTTCTTTGCCTATAGATTGCATATAGATTTACGGGATATTCCGGATGATTTTTATGGACTTTTTCACACCATATAACACTGTAAAAGGGGATTGTGTCATTTAGTTATTATGCAAATGCAAAAATATACGTTTATAGAGAACATCAGCTATTTATAACGTCTTTTTTCGGTACATTAAACACGCTCTCAAACGCTTGCGAGCTTACCGAAATCGAACCTGTTACTACGTGTAATGGTGTTATTAGCAATAAATTAACACTTATACACCGGTATTTACCCATGTTTTTTACGAAAATATTAATGAAACATTTTCCCTCGTGTATTTGACACGAAATACCGCTTTATAACTATGATTTCGGTTAAGTTTCACGCGCTTTCTGACGCCTAGTGGGTACCTAAATCACACATGTTATTACGTATAAAAGTGATATTAATAATATTAAAACATTGCTTATTTGACATTTATCAATCACTATAATTGAAAGTGCACAACACAATCAGTTTGGTCATTGTCTGATATAAATTAGCATTGTATGAAGGAAAATTCAGTCGGGCTACTTAATAAAGCTACCAGTATCAGACGTACGCGCAGGTACCACCTTCCCCAAGTAACCGCATTTATTGCTTATATCAGTAATAATAACTCTTATACAATGGCATTATTGATACGTTTTTATTAAAATAGTAACATAAAATGGTTTTCAATTGTTTCTGATCGACACACACATAAACTCGATTAATAACTGGGATTTCATTAAGTAACACAAAGTGGGTATTTTCTATTATTTTACATGCACACGTGATATAATTCCTTCTTAATAATGCTTAGTTGTTGCTTATATGACATTTACAGTTTTTGAAATAAATTTATGTTCTATAAGGGGGATCTCTGTAATTCTACACATTAGAAGCTTCCATTCGCTCTTGTCAAGATCGTATTTCCGCGTTGGAAATCTTTCTGGATACAGAATGTTAGAGTTACATAATCCCTATTTACACCGTTTTGCGATATTTCATTTCCGTTTTTTTTTTAAACAAAATAAACAAAACTTGGAAAAAATGAGAACTAGGTATTCGATCTCCAAGTGTGGATTTAAAGCATTCATTGGTGACACCACATGTCTGCCCATGTGTAGATACCGTTATTAAGATAAAATATCACGTGTCACCTTCAAATAACATGTATAATGACAATAAAGTGCATTACTATAAGAGTAATAAAACAGCATGAATTAGGCTTCATGCTGGGTTTTACTTCTTTTAAAGTAATGCAGATGAACCTTGCTTCTATTAATCACCTAGTAACTGACAAAACTATTAAAAACATGAACTGTTACGTCATGATCAGATCGATAACATAAACTATTTAAATCTGCTAGTATATTCGATAATAAGATATTGTATTTATCTTTGACAGTGTTGACGTTCAGTTGTTCGTGGGGACAACCGCTTGCATTCATCCATCTCTTACACTTCTCAAGATCTCTTTTCGGCTTTGGAAACGATATAAATTCAATGCCACCAACACTAATCTGTCAGGAAATCGATTTTCCGAGATACATAATCAACATGGACATCGTTTTACCATTTTAATCTACGTTTTTTAAAGAGGAAAACAAAAGAAACTTGTAGAAATAAAAGTGAACCTAGTCATAGCTTGTCTAGGAAATGGCGGACAGTTTGTTGCTAAATCGCGCGCCCGATTAATCGATGGCTGATTGGTAGATCAATTCTTAGATAAGGATTTGATTGACAGGCGGTGCCATGTCAATTGTATCGTCATCAAACTTTGTCAAAATGATTGTGGGCACACAATCGGGGATGAGATATTTTGAGAATTGTTAAAGAATTATTATTTATTCAAGGAGAGATATTCTGTGCAAACTTCTTTATGTCCCCCACTATAGTAGTGGGGGACATATTGTTTTTGCCCTGTCTGTTGGTTGGTTGGTCTGTTGGTTGGTTGGTTTGCGCCAACTTTAACATTTTGCAATAACTTTTGCTATATTGAATATAGCAACTTGATATTTGGCATGCATGTGTATCTCATGGAGCTGCACATTTTGAGTGGTGAAAGGTCAAGGTCATCCTTCAAGGTCAGAGGTCAAATATATGTGGCCAAAATCGCTCATTTTATGAATACTTTTGCAATATTGAAGATAGCAACTTGATATTTGGCATGCATGTGTATCTCATGGAGCTGCACATTTTTAGTGGTGAAAGGTCAAGGTCATCCTTCAAGGTCAGAGGTCAAATATATGTGGCCCAAATCGCTTATTTTATGATTACTTTTGCAATATTGAAGATAGCAACTTGATATTTGGCATGCATGTGTAACTTATGGAGCTGCACATTTTGAGTGGTGAAAGGTCAAGGTCATCCTTCAAGGTCAGAGGTCAAATATATGTGGCCAAAATAGCTCATTTTATGAATACTTTTGCAATATTGAAGATAGCAACTTGATATTTGGCATGCATGTGTATCTCATGGAGCTGCACATTTTGAGTGGTGAAAGGTCAAGGTCATCCTTCATGGTCAGAGGTCAAATATATGTGGCCCAAATCGCTTATTTTATTATTACTTTTGCAATATTGAAGATAGCAACTTGATATTTGGCATGCATGTGTAACTTATGGAGCTGCACATTTTGAGTGGTGAAAGGTCAAGGTCATCCTTCAAGGTCAGAGGTCAAATATATGTGGCCCAAATCGCTTATTTTATTATTACTTTTGCAATATTGAAGATAGCAACTTGATATTTGGCATGCATGTGTATCTCATGGAGCTGCACATTTTGAGTGGTGAAAGGTCAAGGTCATCCTTCTTGGTCAAATATATGGGTCAAAATTGCTCATGTATTGTGACTTCTGCAATATTGAAGCTAGCAATTTTATATTTGACATGCATGTGTATCTCATGGAGCTGCACATTTTGAGTGGTGAAGGGTCAAGGTCATCCTTCAAGGTCAAACGTCATATAGGGGGACATTGTGTTTCACAAACACATCTTATTTCCATTAAAAATATCCGTCTTAACTCAATGATACATGTATCATAACCTTAAAATGGGCATAATTTATATTAAAAAAAGTTGTCACTCTCATAGCAATTCTTGAATAACTAAGAATGTGGTTTTCTTGCAAAACATTATTATAATTATGTACAAAAATATATGTTTTAAAACAAGCATGATAATATTAACTGTTGTTATGTTGATACAGTTTCTAATATAATACAACCAACAAAAAGTAAACATTGATGTTATCATCTAAAGAACAACTTTCAACAATGTCACTTGTCTTTAGAAAATTAGTATTGCACTCATTTTTGCGATATTAAAATAGTGAGCTTAAAATAGTTTTCTTGTAAGAAGCTAAAGAATTGTCAAGAAATTTGTACCACATTTTTCCAGACACGCCTCACATAAAATTAAAAATGACTTTCAGGTAAAGCTGACGACCTTTACAACAAGCGCCTGAAGCTGAACATGAAAATCATGGGCTCGCAGCGTGACGGCAAGAAGTCGTACAAGGAGAGATTTGTCCCCCCTGAGCTCAGCATGATCACCTACTTCATGACGAAACCATTTGTGACAAGTGCAGAGTCCGAGTTCAACTACAACTCGGATGACTCGATATCTTCTGACGAGGAGGAGGATCACAATGATGAGGAGGAGGAGGAGGAGGAAGGAGGGGATGTGTTTGATGATGAGCCCAACAGGCCTTTGTCTCTGTAAGTGAGCACAATAACTAAGTTCAATTGCTCAATGTATACAGTGTTACATACGTGTACATTTTTATACCCCCGGATCGAATAATTGGGGGTATATTGTTTTTGGCCTGTCTGTCTGTCATTCTGTCACTCTGTCATTCTGTCCCAAAACTTTAACCTTGGTTAAAGTTTTGCGATAACTTTTGCAATATTGAAGATAGCAACTTCATATTTGGCATGCATGTGTATCTCATGGAGCTGCACATTATGAGTGGAGAAAAGTCAAAGTCAAGGTCATCCTTCAAGGTCAAAGGTCAAATATATGGCTTTAAAGCGGCGCAATAGGGGCATTGTGTTTCTGACGAACAAATCTCTTGTTTATTCATAAAGTCTGAAGATTAATTAAAATGTAGTTGCTAGAGATGTGAAAGCTTGCACAGGCGTTCAGTAAAGGAGGCAATGGCATCAAAAATGTATTTTCTCTGTACAAATACTTCACCCACATGTGATTCAGGTTACTTAAGCCTATTTAAGAAAAAAATTAGCTAATCTTATGTCTTTATTCAACACTTCGGTATAATTATCTGTGCCTGTATCCCTCCAGGAACCTCCCAAGCGTTCAGCAGCATACGGATCCGAGCTCATATGCCTGGTGCCTTCTGCGGTATGCAGCAGTGAAACTCGTCTTCCACAACCTCTCTACCTTCCTGCCACAGATAGGCATTGAGCTCCAGGGTGAGTTGTAATAGAGCGTGGGAAATCTGGGCTTGTGATTGAGCTCCAGGGTGAGTTGTAATAGAGCGTGGGAAATCCGGGCTTGTGATAGGCATTGAGCTCCAGGGTGAGTTGTAATAGAGCGTGGGAAATCTGGGCTTGTGATAGGCATTGAGCTCCAGGGTGAGTTGTAATAGAGCGTGGGAAATCTGGGCTTGTGATTGAGCTGCAGGGTGAGTTGTAATAGAGCGTGGGAAATCTGGGCTTGTGATAGGCATTGAGCTCCAGGGTGAGTTGTAATAGAGCGTGGGAAATCTGGGCTTGTGATTGAGCTGCAGGGTGAGTTGTAATAGAGCGTGGGAAATCTGGGCTTGTGATTGAGCTGCAGGGTGAGTTGTAATAGAGCGTGGGAAATCTGGGCTTGTGCATCAAGTGTCCTCCCAGATATGCATAGTCTGCACAGGCTTATCAGGGACAAACCTTATGCTTTTATGAAATTCTTTGAATAAATGAGATCTTTTTTAAACAAAAATACAGCTTCGCACAGGCTTATCTGGGACAACACTTAACGCACAGGCCTTAAACCCAATTGTTCTTTTCTTCCACAACCACTCTACATTCCTACCATAGATAGGCATTAAGCTCCAAGGTGGGTACTAATAGATGATATAACAGTATTGGATGTTTCAATGAGTACCATATGACCCTGACTGTTGGAAACTGGGCGTTAATTGGATTTTGTCTAGAAGAGACTTACTTTAAACGAAAAATTCCATAAAAGTTGAAAATGTCATCTCTGATTAGCTAGTGTCTAGATTTAAAGCTGCCAGTCTGATGTTCAACTGTGTCTATATATAGAGCTGTCAGTCTATGCTATAATTAGAGCTATACTAGCCTGTTCTATATTCAGAGCTGCCGGTCTGTTCGCCGCTCCTACATGCGCTGCTGCGTAACCTGGAGCAGTGGATTGACGTGTTGCTAGGGCGACTGGAGCTATTTGCCGCTGCCCCTGACAACTTCATCCCTGGCATTGAGGTGGAGATCATCCCAGGAGTACCTAGCACCAAGTACAAGGCTCTGATGAACAAGAACAACACACCTTTCATGTGAGAGACCAATATTTAAGGGGGTTTTTTTAATGGGGGAGCCAAGTGTACTTTTAGGGTATGTTTTTAACCAGGTTTTCAACAAAGTTTTATTAGATTACGGTATGGCAGGCGATCATCAAATAAGTGGTTCCCAGTCAATAATTTAAGTTTGCATTGATTTTATTTGGTGTGTGTCTCTTGTAGGTCAAGGTAAGTTTTACAGTTTCCTCTCAATTTCCCGAGTTTGGATAAGATTTTGCACAGAAATTGTGTATGAAGGTAACTTAAATGAAAACCTACCGGTGCTTCCATTTGGGGTCAGTGGGATAAAAATCAAGGTCACAGTTACGAAAAATACAAAAACAGCAAAATAAATGTTTCTGGTTTAAGACCTTAGTTTGCATTGATAATTCTTAATAAAACTTCAGTTATAATAACTATTTTTCTTTTTGGGCCTGTCCAGATAAACTTTCTCAATCTTGGCACCAACCATGTATTCAATTTTTTCTTCTTCATACCATTGACTCATTTTATCAAAGACAAACGAATAATTGACATAACAAAATAATTATTCTTGTCAAGCCTCCTACATGTACACAACATTCCTGACGACCGATTGTGTCAGGTAAAAAATAGTTCCACGTAAAATTGTTCCTTTTAATACTTTCCTATTGAAAATTTGAGAAAAAAAAAAAGGAATCAAGAATGTGATATCTTTCTTGGTAAAAAACGGGGGGAAAAAAAGCAGCACCAAAACAAAAACTAAATTGTATTTACCTTAATGACAACTTTAATCCATTGCTTATAACAATAAAGTTACAACAATATACACATCCATTTTCTGTTCTTCCATCCCTTTGTCAAATTTCATTTTCTGTTTTTCCATCCCTATTATTGAAATGTATTTTAAACCACACTATTTTTGATAGCATTTGTATCGAATGCTAACCACTCTGACCCAAAACCTGATTTACGAAATTGTAATCCTGTTGTAGCAAATTATTCTATTCCTATCGAAGTTATTAATTATTAATGACAAAACTACTGTTAAAACCATCATGTCAAATATGTTGTACCTAAAATTCTGAGACAAAACTAGTATGTTTCGTCTGAGAAATGACGTCATAAATTGCGTAATCAAGTAAATAAAAATGATAAATACAGAAAGCTGGTTCGGTAATATATTTTAAAGAAGGAAAAAAAGGATGATATATAATATAATGATAACATTCATGATGCGTCCCAATAAATTTCAAAGGTCAAACATTAGAGCATGTTAATCGGTGCGTAGGAATGCATATTTACGTTTAAATTGCGGTCACGTGAGGTACTGCCGGAGATTAACTAGTTTATCCGACCCTGCTTTATTAGGTCAATGTTTGCAACAGAGGCAGGATATATCTCCTATTGTGCATATAATCCTGCAAGTTTTTTGCTGCAATAAAAATTGTATCTAGCAATTGTATGTTTTGGTGAATGTTAGTAGATTGTGTAGCCCCTATTTGGAAATATGAGAAATAAGAATGAACTATAATTGATCAAAATACATATAAAAAAATTCTGAATTGGCCATAAAATTATCTTTTGTAAGTAGTAATTTGTTCCAAAAAAGGTTTTTGTAACTCGACAAAAACTCAAAATTATAAAACCTATTTTTAAATGCATCAAAATGATGCAAGGCATATATAATTTGCTGGAGTCAAGAATGAGAACACTTATGTTTGATTGTATCAAAACGAATAATTCTGCATTATTGAAAATCTATGAAATGAGCCTTGCTCAGGGAATTCGGGGTTTAAAGCATGTAGGTAAAGTGTTGTATTGATAATCAGGGGTTTAAAGCATGTAGGTAAAGTGTTGTATTGATAATCAGGGGTTTAAAGCATGTAGGTAAAGTGTTGTATTGATAATCAGAGGTTTAAAGCATGTAGGTAAAGTGTTGTATTGATAATCAGGGGTTTAAAGCATGTAGGTAAGTGTTGTATTGATAATCAGAGGTTTAAAGCATGTAGGTAAAGTGTTGTATTGATAATCAGGGGTTTAAAGCATGTAGGTAAAGTGTTGTATTGATAATCAGGGGTTTAAAGCATGTAGGTAAAGTGTTGTATTGATAATCAGGGACAATTCTTTCCGCCCTTACAGGATTTTCCCTCAGAAGGGATTTCTGTTTTTAAACCAAAAAAAGCAAACATGTGGAAAGTCATGTCCCTGATTCCCCTGTGCAGACTAAAGCTTATATCAGACCACACTTTATGCAGATTTATTAAGCACCATTTTCCCAAAGCGGGGCTCAAATTCTTTCCCTTGTATTCAGAGAGGGATCTGCAACACTTCCAATCAAGCGGCTCTGGTTTCATCTTCTCAAGCATGACCTCCTCAAAGATGTGTTCGTGCGCTATGTGTTCAAGAAGCAAAGACCCCAGGACATGATACCTAGAGAGGTGACGGCAATAAAACTTTTGCTGTTTTTTTTATTCATATTCAATCTCTTATTTATACCTATATAACTTGAAACTGTTTATTTGTTGTTTTATATCTGTGAGTTTATTTCAAAAGTCTTCAGGATAATTATTGAGCATATTTTATGTGTTTTGTTCGAAATTCTTAATTATTACAATTGACCAAATTTGTGTTTTATTATACCCCCACAAACGAAGTTTAGGGGGTATATAGGAGTGGGCTTGTCGGTCGGTCTGTCTGTTGGTCTGTCGGTCCGTATTAAGTGTTCGCTCTCTAATTCAAGTTGTTTTCATCCAATCTTCACCTAACTTGGTCAGATGTTGTATCTAGATGATCTTAAGGCCAAGTTCGAATATGGGTCATGCCGGGTCAAAAACTAGTTTGTAATTGTTTATTATTTTTATTGAGCATATTCGTGTTAAGTTTGTTATTCTTATTATTAATGAGCTTTTTTGTGTTTTAAGGTTGTTATGTTTAATTATTCTTATTCTTGAGAATATTTCCAAAAGTTGTCTTTCGATCTTAACAAACTCTAATAATATTAATATCTGGTGAGTGTTTATCTGTTAAATAATGAGCACTGGCAAAGATTTCCTTAAAAATTGTTTTACAAAGGACAAAACAAATTAGCTTTGCTCTGTGCTAACAGGGTACCATGCCTGGGTGTAAAGTAATGTCCCAGATTAGCCTGTGCAGTCTGCACGGGCTGATATGGACAACACTTTCTGCTGCTGTGGTAATTTTCGTTTAAAGGAATTCTCTTCTTAGTGAAAATTCAGTTAAGGAAGAAAATGTTGTACCTGATTGGCCTGTGTGGATTGCATAGGCTCGCCACTTTACACCTGGTTTCCCAGAGCTAGACTCAATTATAGAGACATGCTTTATTTTTCCCATACTAGGACTCCTCCATGGAGGGTCTGGACTCCCCCAAGGTGGCGCCACCTTTCAAAATCATCCACAAGGAGCAGGACATAATCACAGCGTTTGCCCTAAACCAGGTATGTAGCTTAACGGCTTTCCTCCCCTAGGGTCCCTGGTTGGCAGACATTTGCAGGCGTATTGTTTGAGATCAGTTCTGTGTGATTGGTCAGCTTAACTGCAGTGTTTGATTTATTATACCCCCGTTAGGGTGGCGTATAGCAGTTTAACTGTCCGTGGCGTCAGTCTGTCTGTCAGTCTGTATGTCCGTCTGAAAACTTAAAATTGCCCATAACTTTTGCAATGTTGAAGATAGCAACTTGATATTTGGCATGCATGTGTTTCTCATGAAGCTGCACATTTTGAGTGGTGAAAGATCAAGGTCATCCTTCAAGGTCAAAGGTCAAATATATGGCGTCTGTCCGTCTGAAAACTTTAACATTGCCCACAACTTTTGCAATATTAAAGATAACAACTTGATATTTGGCATGCATGTGTATCTCATGGTGCTGCACATTTTAAGTGGTGAAAGGTCAAGGTCATCCTTCAAGGACAAATGTCAAATATATGGCTTCAAAGCGGCAAAGTAGGGGGCATTGTGTCTTGACGAACACATCTCTTGTTTTAATAATATATTCATGTAGCCAGGAGTTGATGTAGCTTTCAATTTCAATTTATGTTGTTTTCTGTCTATAAAAACATTTATGTAAGGGTTGGAACATGTATATAAGTATGACTAATTGAAAGTCAATTGTTTGTGGTATTGAACATTATTATACATTGACTTTGAAAATTATTGTTGATATATGATATGGATTGCATTTGGTATTTTTCATGTACATTTAAATTTGTTATCCTTGTAGATATTATGCCTGAACATCTGTTATATATTTGTAAACACTTGTCAGAAATATTTGTTTTCTATTACTTCAGTTTAGGGAATAGAGCTAAAACCAGTTTATCAAGATTGTCTCATTTGTACCAGAAATAATTCTTAAATATACAAGAAATATTGTTTCAATGCATTTCCAGGGTTGCTCTTTATTTGGCAATGAGGTCAGTTTGACAGATTGTTCACAAAGCACTCTTTGTAGTTATGCCAATATCAAGTTTTTACTGATCTCTGGACTACCAATCTCCAAAACTAATTAAGGGAATTTATTCCAAGATTATAAACATTAAATTCATATAAACATTCTTTGTCTTCAAAAACTGTCAAGTACATGAAAAATAATTGGTTTAATGCTTTGTCAGTTATGATTGTTGACCTATGCCACATTGGATTTGCAAAACCTGTGAATACCAAGCCAGCCGTAGGCATAAGCATTGAAAGGACTTTGACCATAGAAAGTTCTTAAGCATTGAGGCGACTTAGACCCTAGGAAAGAAACTAAAACATTTGTACCCAAAGAAAGAACAATGTTAAAATGTGCATCTATACAGGCTACAAATGTTCCTTAATGTCAGTAGCTCATGGTTGTTTATGAAGACTGCTATAATAAGAAATTGTGAATGCCAAATGAGACTTTATATTAAAGCATTTTTCACTACATCGTAGTTTTTTAAGACAATCATTTTCATTGGTCTGAATTTGATAAAGCTGATTGGTAGTCCAAAGTTCAGTATAGGCATATAGCAGCTAACCAACTAATCACTAAAAGGGTTATGTTTGAGCTTCAAATAGGCTGAAATGCAGAGTGGCAGGCTTATTGGAATATGTTTAGCCTGGCTCTGGGAAAACTGGGCTTAATGCTTTCAGTGCGGGAACCGAATTTTGAAGGCTTATGCAAACAGTTTGGATCCAGATGAGACGCCACAGAACGTGGCATCTCATCAGGATCCAAACCGTTTGCTATTCTGATAGTATTCTTTGAAAAAAAATCGAAGAAAATGCTAATTGTAGAAATTCAGCAGACGACATTTTAGCAGACGACAAATTTCCCAGCATGCAAAGTGTTAATGCTTTTGCCTAAAGTGTTGTCCAAGATTAGTCTTTGGGAGTGTTCACAGGGAAGACACTTTCTGCTTTGAATTGAATCTCTCTCTATTTGAGGAAGTATCTTCTTAGTAAAATTCCATTCAGCTTTGTTTTCCCAGAGCAAGCCACATGTTTTGCTTAGTCTCAAGCCATATTTGAGAGAAGTCTTTGAGTTGCTCATTATGCAAAGTTATCATTAAATGCTTTTGCATACATGCATATTAAATTGCAAACTAATTTCACTTGAACAGTTTTCATATTATTCAGTTTATGGTCATTTACTATAGGTTCATGTTCAACCCTTACTATTATTATAGTGGTATACATCTTACTGGCTCTACAATGTTTTTTTTGTGTTTTGCAACTTAATACTGGAAAACACTTTTTTTTAAGGTTGGGCCCAATGCAAATTTACTACACAGTATCACACTATGTGAAGTCCGTAAGAAACAATATAAAGAATTGATTTTAACAAGTACCATTCCTTCCAAGCATTAATGTAATAACATAACTGAACTTAAATGTTATGTCTTTAATGATGTCATCTTGTGATTTTCACGATGACATTTTCAGTGTCACTTTTAGTGTAATTACTATATATGCTGCCTGGTAGGAGAAATTTTGCAATATTTTGTAAAATAAAGCTAGCCCATAAAAAATCAGTGTTCCTTATAGCAATAGCCAAAATTTCAATGCTAGATTTGGTATGGTAAAATAGATTAAACGAGATACAAAATGCTAGTTTTGATTTTTTGTGGCAAAATAGATTCCATTTTAATTTCCCGCAACCATATCTATTCATGTGACACACAAACACACATGAATATGTATTGAATATATTCTCCCGCAAGAAACAAAAAGTGCATTTTCGATCTTGTTAAATATATGTTACCAGACTACATCTAGTGTTGAAATTTGTGCTATTGCTATAAGGAACGTTGATTTTTAATTTGTAAACTGTATTTTTTAGCTCATCTATTTTTTGAAAAAAAATTATGAGCTATTGTCATCACCTTGGCGTCGGCGTCGGCGTCGGCGTCGGCGTCGGCGTTGGCGTTGGCGTTGGCGTCGGCGTCCGGTTAAGTTTTGCGTTTAGGTCCACTTTTCTCAGAAAGTATCAATGCTATTGCATTCAAACTTGGTACACTTACTTACTATCATGAGGGGACTGGACAGGCAAAGTTAGATAACTCTGGCGTGCATTTTGACAGAATTATGTGCCCTTTTTATACTTAAAAAATTGAAAATTTTGGTTAAGTTTTGCGTTTAGTTCCACTTTTCTCAGTAAGTATCAATGCTATTGCATTCAAACTTGGTACACTTACTTACTATCATGAGGGGACTGGGCAGGCAAAGTTAGATAACTCTGGCATGCATTTTGACAGAATTATGTGCCCTTTTTATACTTGGAAAATTGACAATTTTGGTTAAGTTTTGTGTTTAGGTCCATTTTATTCCTTAAGCATCAAAGCTATTGCTTTCATACTTGCAACACTTACTAACTATCATAAGGGGACTGTGCAGGCAAAGTAATGTAACTCTGACTGGCATTTTGACAGAATTATGTGCCCTTTTTATACTTAGAAAATTGAAAATTTGATTAAGTTTTGTGTTTAGGTCCACTTTATTCATACAGTATCAAAGCTATTGCTTTCATACTTGCAAGATTTATGAACTATCATAAGGGGACGGTGCAGGCAAAGTTATGTAACTCTGACTGGCATTTGGACGGAATTATGGGCCATTTATACTTAGAAAATTGAAAATTTGGTTAAGATTTATGTTTTGGTCCACTTTACCCCTAAAGTATCATAGATATTGCTTTCATACTTGGAACACTCACAAACTATCATAAGGGTACAGTAAAAGGACAAGTTGCATAACTCTGGTTGTCATTGTTACGGAATTATGGCCCTTTTTTGACTTAGTAACTTTTAATATATGGTTAAATTTTGTGTTTCGATCCACTCGAAGTATCAAGGCTATTGCTTTCAAACTTCAAATACTTACATGCTATCATGAGGTTACTGTACCTGGCAACTTGAATTTTACTTTGACCTTTGAATGACCTTGACTCTCAAGGTCAAATTATTAAATTTTGCTAAAATTGCTATAACTTCTTTATTTATGATTAGATTTGATTGATACTTTGATGAAACTACTCTTACCTGACATACCACAATAGACTTCACCCAAACCATCCCCCGTGCCCTCCCCCCCTCCCCCGTGCCCTCCCCCCTCCCCCCCCCCCTAATTTTTTTTTTTTTTTTTTTTTTTTTAAGATCATCTCACAAATGACCACCACACCCTCACACTATACCCCCACCCCACCCCACCCCCCCCCCCCCAATTTTTTTTTTGATTTTTTTTTTTTTTTTTTTTTTTAAGATCATCTCACAAATTATCACCACACCCTCACACTATACCCCCCCCCCCCCCATTTTTTTTTAAAACGGTTATGTTTGAAATACCGTCCAAACCATCGCACCCAAAAACCCCCCCCCCCCCCCCCCCCCCCCCCGATTTTTTTTTTTTTTTTTTTTTTCGCTTTTTTGGAAGATAATGTAATAAATATCCACAACCCCACACTATACACCCCTCTTCACTCCACTCCTCCCTCCTTTGTGATTGAAAATGAGAGTCCCTTCACCTTTAAAAAGAAAATAGATGAGCGGTCTGCACCCGCAAGGCGGTGCTCTTGTTTTAATATGGTATGAAATATTCGTTGATTTTGAGGGTTTATGGGCTTTAAACGATCACAAATATATAAGGTTACCTCAAGAGAGTGTTTACTTCAAAAGCCCATCTCATTCATTAACATTAATTAACAAGATGTAGAAGGAAGCATTTTTACATGTAGTTGCACGTTTAACATTTATGTAACATGTATATCATTAGCATTGTATTAATTGCATTTTATGTTCAATAACATTATTACACAATTTGCCATCTTTTTGTTAGTGCGTGTTTGGGGTATGTGATCTATTTTTACATATAAGCAATTTATGTGTGGTTCTGGTAATTACTTTTTTGAATGGGAGTTTTAGACATTTAAGTAATTCGTGCGTTTCATGACTAAAACACGGCTATGGTT
The DNA here is from genome assembly GCF_020536995.1 of Dreissena polymorpha. Lineage (NCBI taxonomy): Eukaryota > Metazoa > Mollusca > Bivalvia > Myida > Dreissenidae > Dreissena > Dreissena polymorpha. The sequence continues at coordinate 66,572,773 of NC_068358.1, read as the reverse complement.
TTGATATACCTTGTTTTATTCAAAGCTTTTAAGTTACAGTAATTACAAAATTTCTTGATAAGGGGATCTTCATAATAAAAATGGGCCAAGGTCTGTGAAAAGGGGGTTTGATGCTGTCCAAAATAAGCCCGTGTAGTCTCCACAAGCTAATAAGGGACGACACTTTCTGCTTTTATGATATTTCTCTATTAAAGAAAGTCTTCTTAGCAAAAATCTAATTTAGGCAGAAAGTGTTAAGCATGTGCATTAAATCCCCTTTTCACAGAGAACGACCCATATGTATTTAGCAGTAGATCATTGAAAGATCAGTCATTTCACACCTATGACTGGAAATATTGGACTGCATGTGTATTGAAAGTGTCTTTCAAAAATGTTTGAGATAAAAATATTCCTAACAGTTGTTTCACATGGAAAACAAGGCAATGTGTTGTGTGAGATAAAAAAAAGCAACACCTTTAATTGTTAGGAATATTACATTAATTATTGTTAATGCTTTTACATTAAATTGGATGAATTATTAAAAGATAAATCATAATTATACATGTACGTATAATCAAGGGATGTATCTGACTTGTATCCCTACATTCAATTAAAGGTCATAGTTTTCAACAAGGTGAGTGCTTTCCAATAAAAAGCATGGTCAGTAATTGTGCTTTCTTTGGTTAATTTCATCTATTGTTATCAATTTTGTGACATTGATCTTGCACCAGCTTGCTTTACTGTAGTTCAACCACTGATGTAATTATCTTAAAATTTTTAATAAAAACAGTTGGCGTAAGATGAATCTTTTTTGTTTGTTTGTTTTCGTTTTTTTTTTATCCTATGATGTTTTTAGAAAAGAAACAACTAAATAATTCGAAAAAGTTTTGTCCAAAGAGTCAAGAAATTATTTGGTAACCTAAGTTGAAACATTAATTTTCGTCATCTCGTATATTTCACAATGAATCTCTTAAGGTTGGTCCGTCCATGATTTTTAATTTTCATTTACTGGGAAAAGTGTACCTCCTCTATAACCACATGCGTAGACTTTAGATGCTTCTTTATATCCAGTGTTCCATGACACTTTACTATATTGTTGCTCCAATACGATAACACTTCCCTTTCTATGGTTCGGCTTCTTTGGTGGGTGCTACATTACAAATTTGTTTTGCTGTGATATTTTTCACATATTCTGTATTCTTAAGGCTTCAGCTTTTGAAAAAGTGCTAAATTCACAAACAGAATTTAAACTAGATATTACCTCGAAATTTGTAATATACAATTAGTTAATTTTGTTTTGTTTTGAGCTCAACTTATCAGTACATAGTCATGGTGAGCTGTTGTGATTGCCTTCTGTTAGTGATGCGTTGTCAATATTTGCCTTGTGAACTCTCTACAGGCAACATTTGTTACCCAATCTTCATGAAACCTGATAAGAACATTTGTCTTGATGACATCTTGTGAAAGTTTGTAATTGGCTCTCATGGCGTCAAAAAGAGATCACTAGGTCAAATAAAGAAAAAGTTTGTGAGTATTCTAGAGGCAAAGTTTATTGCCCAATCTTCATTAAACTTGCTCAGGACATTTGTCTTAAATATATGCCGGCCAAGTTTGAAACTGGGTCATGTGGGACAAAACACCAGGTTACAAAGATCCAATTAAAGAAAAATTGTGTGAAAACACTAGAAGTTACATTTTGTTTGGGCAACCCTTATGTACAAAAATATATACCTTAAATGTTTAAATAAAACAAACCAACCTTTCTAACAATTGTTATGATTATCTTCATCAACAATATGCAACAATTAATTTGTCCTTTTCTCATTATCTTCATCATCATTTGCATTTGTGTCTTAAATGTCTGAGTCTTAAAATTAGTTTGACCATTCTATAGTTTGGTGTGGTCAGCATTTTATTTTGAATATAACCCTTTCCCACTCAGAAGCAAAGTGAAAAAGGCTAAGACAGTGCAAACAGCATAAAACCAGAACAACCTGCGACTAACTGGCAGTCTATTCAGGTTTGATGCTGTTTGCTGCTCATCAGTATCTAAGGGTTGGAAATGAAGCCTTTAAAACTTGAATATAATAAAAAAGGTCATAAATTAAACTTATTAGGGACTACAAATGCGTAAAAATATGTATAAGTGGTTAAGGATTAATCACTTTGTTGAAAACTAGACTGTAAATCAGGTAATTGTTAGTTCAAGCATACCTGTCAAGTCTCAAGGTTTTGCTGTAAGTCTCACGTTTTTTTGCATGCAATGACGGTCTCACGATGACTTAGTAATTTATCACGCATTTCTTCAAAAACAAAAAAATGAAAAAAGTAATTTTGGATTTCATAAAATGTTGTATAATTACTACCGAGATGGGCGGGCTATTTTAGTGGTTTCTAACCTAAATACCTCATGTACCGGAAACTACATCAGCAGTGTCTATGTAAACAAGTGGCTCACCGGCAAAGAAAAAAGCTAAAAAATACCCAGGGGCTGCAATCTTATATGAACAAAGATTGACATTAACATATACTATATAACATACATGATTTTGAGTTTCAGCACATAAGTATAATTATATGTTTCATCAAAAATTACATTTTCTGTCATTATATTTTACAATGAAATATTTTTAAAAATGGTCAATTTTCAAGCAAAAAAGGGCTAATTTCAGAAAAAAATAGTCTTAATCTTTGCTCAGGAAATAGCCCTAAAACGCACCACAGACGATCTAGGATCCACAAATTTTAAGGAGGGGGCATGCTCCGGACCCCCCCCCTAGATCTGGTCTCACTCTCAGGCACTTAAGACCCTTGACACTCAGCGGTATGGTTCAAGTCCAAGCCAACATATCTGAGTAGGGAATTTGTCATTACATTATTTCGAAAGCAATCCGCTCTCACTTCTGATGAAAGAAGGGCAATTGTCAATTACAGACATAAGAATATCATGCCTTTGGTAGTGGTAACATGTAAAGATATGCTTTATTTGCAATGAAAAAATAGAAATAGTGTGATAAGATCAGCTTACACCAAAGATATGACTGAAATACAGATTAAAAACGTCCAAAATCCAACAAAATAATTTAACAATAACAATTTTCCAGCTTTATGTATTAACATTATGTTTAATGTTTGTGTTGTGTTTTATCATAGGAACTCAGTCATAAGTCTATCAGCTCATATGTTGGTGGGTACAAATAAGAGATCAACTATCAGCTGTTAGAATCAATGTTTGAACAGTTGTTTTCTAGAATTTAATGTATCAATAATGTGAACATTTTTTGGCAATATAAAAAATATTTATATATAACACTTATCAAGTTTTGTACTGTTACATAATGTTGTTTGCATGAACTAAACTTGTTTACACAACTTAATGATACAATGCCTTTTAACAATTTTCAATTTACCCATGAAAGACACTGCATATATTGTATTGCTTTGCATGTATTAATAAAATTTATGTTTCTTTTTAACCCTTTGACTAGATTGGCTGTAGAATACATTGAAACATTTTGAAATCATTAAAAGTGCAATGACATGTTTTACATTTTTAGCTCACCTGAGCACAACGTGCTCATGGTGAGCTATTGTGATCGCCTTTTGTCCGTCGTGCATTGTGCGTCGTGCGTCGTCAACATTTTCCTTGTTAACACTCTAGAGGCCACATTTATTGTCCATCGAAAATGGTTATGTTTGCTTGAAAAACATGGCTGCCAATGGGCGGGGCATTTTTCCTTATTTGGCTATATATTGCTATAGTAAAATTTTGTTAACCCTTTAGAGGCCACATTTATTGTCTGATCTTCATGAAACTTGGTCAGAAGATTCATCCCAATAATATCTTGGACGAGTTCGAAAATGATGCCGGTTGGTTAAAAAAACATGGCCGCCAGGGGGCGGGGCATTTTTCCTTGTATGGCTTTAGTAAAACCTTGTTAACACTCTAGAGGCCACATTTATTTTCAGATCTTCATGAAACTTGCTCAGAAGATTTGTCCCACTGATATCTTTGATGAGTTCAAAAATGGTAACCTTTGCTTAAAAAACATGGCTGCCAAGGGGCGGGGCATTTTTCCTTACATGGCTATATATGGCTATAGTAAAATCTTGTTAACACTCTAGAGGCCACATTTATTGTCCAATCTTAATGAAACTTGGTCAGAAGATTCATCTCAATAATATCTTGGAAGAGTTCGAAAATGATGCTGGTTGGTTAAAAACATTGCCGCCAGGGGGCGGGGCATTTTTCCTTATATGGCTTTCCTAAAACCTTGTTAACACTCTAGAGGCCACATTTATTGTCCAATCTTGATGAAATTTGGTCAGAAGATTTGTCTTAATGATATCTTGGATGAGATCGATAATGGTTATGTTTGCTTGAATAACATGGCCGCCAAGGGGCGGGGCATTTTTCCTTATATGGCTATATAAGGCTATAGTAAAATCTTGTTAACACTCTAGAGGCCACATTTATAGTCCGATCTTCATAAAACTCGGTCAGAAGATTCATCCCAATAATATCTTGGACGAGTTCAAAAACGATGCTGGTTGGTTGAAAAACATGGCCACTACCGGGGCGGGGCTATTTTCCTTATATGGCTATAGTGACACCTTGTTAACACTCTAGAGACCACATTTATTGTCCAATCTTCATGAAATTTGGTCAGGAGATTGGTCTCAATGATATATTGGATGAGTTCGAAAATAATGACGTTTGCTTGAAAAAAATGGCTGCCAAGGGGCGGGGCATTTTTCCTTATATGGCTATAGTAAAATCTTGTTAACACTCTACAGGCCACATTTACTGTCCGATCTTCATGAAACATGGTCAGAAGATTCATCCCGATAATATCTTGGATGAGTTCACAAATGATGCCGGTTGGTTGAAAAACATGGCTGCCAGGGGGCGGGGCATTTTTCCTTATATGGCTATAGTAAAACCTTGTTAACACTCTAGAGGCCACATTTATTTTCCGATCTTCGTGAAACTTGGTCAGAAGATTTGTCCCAATAATATCTTGTTATCTCAGGTGAGCGACTTTGGGCCTTTCAGGCCCTCTTGTTTGAGAATTTAATGTATTTAATGTATCAATAATGTGAACATTTTTTGGCAATATAAAAAATATTTATATATAACACTTATCAAGTTTTGTACTGTTACATAATGTTGTTTGCATGAACTAAACTTGTTTACACAACTTAATGATACAATGCCTTTTAACAATTTTCAATTTACCCATGAAAGACACTGCATATATTGTATTGCTTTGCATGTATTAATAAAATTTATGTTTCTTTTTAACCCTTTGACTAGATTGGCTGTAGAATACATTGAAACATTTTGAAATCATTAAAAGTGCAATGACATGTTTTACATTTTTAGCTCACCTGAGCACAACGTGCTCATGGTGAGCTATTGTGATCGCCTTTTGTCCGTCGTGCATTGTGCGTCGTGCGTCGTCAACATTTTCCTTGTTAACACTCTAGAGGCCACATTTATTGTCCATCTTCATGAAACTTACTCAGAACATGTGTCCCAATAATATCTTGGACGAGTTTGAAAATGGTTCCGGTTGATTGAAAAACATGGCCGCCAGGGGGTGTGGCAGTTTGCTATAGTAAAACCTTGTTAACACTCTAGAAGTCACATTTTTAGTTCGATCTTCATGAAACTTTGTCAGAACATGTGTGCCAATAATATCTTGGACGAGTTCGAAAATGGTTCCGGTTGGTTGAAATACATGGCTGCCAGAGGTTGTGGCAGTTTTCCTTATATGGCTATAGTAAAACCTTGTTAACACTCTAGAAGTCACATTTTTAGTCCAATCTTCATGAAACTTGGTCAAAACATGTGTCCCAATAATATCTTGGACGAGTTCGAAAATGGTTCCAGTTGAATGAAAAACATGGCCGCCATGGGGTGTGGCAGTTTTCCTTATATGGCTCTTCTGTATGGTAAAACCTTGTTAACACTCTAGAAGTCACATTTGTGGTCCAATGCTCATGAAACTTGGTCTGAATATTTGAACTAATAATATCTGGGCTAAGTTCAAAAATGGTTGAGATCAGTTAAAAAACATGGCCGCAAGGGGGCGTGGCATTTTTCCTTAAATGGCTATTTACTACAAAACCTTGTTAACACTCTAGAAGTCACATTTATTATCCAATCTTTATGAAACTTGATCTGAACATTTGTTCTAACAATAGCTTGAGTGAGTTTGAAAATGGTTATGGTTTGTTAAAAAACATGGCCGCCAGGGGGGGGGGGACAGTTGTCCTTATATGGCTTTAGTGAAAACTTGTTGACACTATATTAGCCACAATTATTGGCCAATCTTCATGAAACTTGGTCAGAACATTTGTCCAAATGAAATTTTGCCAGAGATTGAAGCTGGATCATATGAGCTCAAAAACTAGGTCACAAGGTCAAATATATAAAAAAATTGTTAAAAGTCACTTTTTGGTCCAAAATAATCTTCATGAATCAGCTTGCATTTTTTTCAGAATAGTCTAGCTCCTTTGGCTTTCAGGTGAGCGCCTTAGGGCCTTATGGCCCTCTTGTTTTAATTAATGTTTTATATCTTATTCATTTGTTGCAAATTTCAGAATTTGATTGCCTTCCTTGTTTTTATGCTCCCCAACATTTTTAGCTCACCTGAGCACAACGTGCTCATGGTGAGCTTTTGTGATCACCTTTTGTCCGCTGTCCATCGTCCGTTGTGCGACGTCAACATTTGCCTTGTTCACTCTCTAGAGGCCACATTTATTGTCCAATCTTCATGAAATTTGTTCAGAAGATTGGTTTCAATGATATCTTGGATGAGTTCGAAAATGGTTACGTTTGCTTGAAAAACATGGCTGCCAATGGGCGGGGCATTTTTCCTTATTTGGCTATATATTGCTATAGTAAAATTTTGTTAACCCTTTAGAGGCCACATTTATTGTCTGATCTTCATGAAACTTGGTCAGAAGATTCATCCCAATAATATCTTGGACGAGTTCGAAAATGATGCCGGTTGGTTAAAAAAACATGGCCGCCAGGGGGCGGGGCATTTTTCCTTGTATGGCTTTAGTAAAACCTTGTTAACACTCTAGAGGCCACATTTATTTTCAGATCTTCATGAAACTTGCTCAGAAGATTTGTCCCACTGATATCTTTGATGAGTTCAAAAATGGTAACCTTTGCTTAAAAAACATGGCTGCCAAGGGGCGGGGCATTTTTCCTTACATGGCTATATATGGCTATAGTAAAATCTTGTTAACACTCTAGAGGCCACATTTATTGTCCAATCTTAATGAAACTTGGTCAGAAGATTCATCTCAATAATATCTTGGAAGAGTTCGAAAATGATGCTGGTTGGTTAAAAACATTGCCGCCAGGGGGCGGGGCATTTTTCCTTATATGGCTTTCCTAAAACCTTGTTAACACTCTAGAGGCCACATTTATTGTCCAATCTTGATGAAATTTGGTCAGAAGATTTGTCTTAATGATATCTTGGATGAGATCGATAATGGTTATGTTTGCTTGAATAACATGGCCGCCAAGGGGCGGGGCATTTTTCCTTATATGGCTATATAAGGCTATAGTAAAATCTTGTTAACACTCTAGAGGCCACATTTATAGTCCGATCTTCATAAAACTCGGTCAGAAGATTCATCCCAATAATATCTTGGACGAGTTCAAAAACGATGCTGGTTGGTTGAAAAACATGGCCACTACCGGGGCGGGGCTATTTTCCTTATATGGCTATAGTGACACCTTGTTAACACTCTAGAGACCACATTTATTGTCCAATCTTCATGAAATTTGGTCAGGAGATTGGTCTCAATGATATATTGGATGAGTTCGAAAATAATGACGTTTGCTTGAAAAAAATGGCTGCCAAGGGGCGGGGCATTTTTCCTTATATGGCTATTGTAAAATCTTGTTAACACTCTACAGGCCACATTTACTGTCCGATCTTCATGAAACATGGTCAGAAGATTCATCCCGATAATATCTTGGATGAGTTCACAAATGATGCCGGTTGGTTGAAAAACATGGCTGCCAGGGGGCGGGGCATTTTTCCTTATATGGCTATAGTAAAACCTTGTTAACACTCTAGAGGCCACATTTATTTTCCGATCTTCGTGAAACTTGGTCAGAAGATTTGTCCCAATAATATCTTGTTATCTCAGGTGAGCGACTTTGGGCCTTTCAGGCCCTCTTGTTTGGGGATAATAATAAGTATATTATATTTATGGCTTTGTTGAACTATGTGTCCCTCCAATTTTCTGTTCCTAATATTTTCTCAGCTGATATGAAAGATTCTTTACCAGTGGAGATGCCCGCTTAAGCAGGAAGTGAAGCTTCAATCATTTTTAGCTGGACTATTGTAAACAGTCGATTGGTGAATAGCGGATTTTAGTGAGTAACGGATAGGTTAAACCTTTTTATGTCCCCCACTATAGTATATAGTGGGGGACATATTGTTTTTGCCCTGTCTGTCTGTTGGTCTGTTGGTCTGTATGTCTGTTTGCGCCAACTTTAACATTTTGCAGTAAATTTTGCTATATTGAAGATAGCAACTTCATATTTGGCATGCATGTGTATCTCATGAAGCTGCACATTTTGAGTGGTGAAAGGTCAAGGTCAAGGTCATCCTTCAAGGTCAGAGGTCAAATATATGTGGCCAAAATTGCTCATTTTATGAATACTTTTGCAATATTGAAGATAGCAACTTGATATTTGGCATGCATGTGTATCTCATGGAGCTGCACATTTTGAGTGGTGAAAGGTTAAGGTCAAGGTCATCCTTCAAGGTCAGAGATAAATTATATGTGGCCAAAATCGCTCATTTTATGAATACTTTTGCAATATTGAAAGAAAGCAACTTGATATTTGGCATGCATGTGCATCTCATGGAGCTGCTCATTTTGAGTGGTGAAAGGTCAAGGTCAATGTCATCCTTCAAGGTCAGAGGTCAAATATATGTGGCCCAAATCGCTTATTTTATGAATACTTTTGCAATATTGAAGATAGCAACTTGATATTTGGCATGCATGTGTATCTCATGGAGCTGCACATTTTGAGTGTTGAAAGGTCAAGGTCAAGGTCATCCTTCACAAGGTCAAGGTCATCCTACAATGTCAAACATCATATAGGGGGACATTGTGTTTCACAAACACATCTTGTTTGCAAAATACTTTTATTTATGTTTAGATTTATAGTTTTCTATGAATTGAATACAAAAAGCCTATCATTGTTAAGTCGATTCATGTTTTTGTTGACGTGTGTCAATGTTTACAACAGTTTCTTTTTTTGAAAGCAAAACAAGGTAACGTTATGTACGCACCGTTTTTGTGACGATAGGAAAAGTGCAGATGAATGGTTTCTTGAATTTTGCAGATTTTGTTTGGTAAACATAATATTCATTGATGTAATATTTTAGTATTATGTGTCCTTTACAAAAGTAAGAATGCTCAGAAACCAAATTGATGTGTACCATATAAAATAAGCATAAAAGCTGCAACTCGGGATTTAGTGAATAACGGACATGTGGTGACCCATATTCAGGAATGTGGGGATTGTCTCAAAATAAATATAAACTCAGTTGAAGTTGTCCAATACACATGTGGTTAGCGTGTGGCTATAATATTAATTAGTGAAAACATCATTTTTAATGAAAAATAATCAAATTATAACGAAAAATTGATTTCTCTGAAAACATATTTTTCATTATCAAATCTATATATATAACAAGGTATTCAACTCAAAATGACCCGAATATAGGGTTCATCGCTTTGAACAGCCATTACTTCATCAATTGTGCAGCGATTTCCATGAACTTGGTCTTATTAAACGCAGAAATAAATTTCCTGTCTGGAAATGTACATACATTGCAATTGTTTTTACAAATGCTGTGTCAAATTTCAAGAAATAACACGATACGCGTTTAGTACGATGAAGACCTAAGTGATCCGGTAATGGCTGAATCAGTGTACCCAGGGCTCAACAATCGGGTTGTCCGATTGCCCCTGGCAAGTAAATGTTGGGTCCGGGCAAGTTATTTTATAATCTAGTTGTCCGCCCGGGCAAGTGCAAAAAAGAACAAAGAAAAACGTGTGTTTCTGTGGTTAAATAGTACAAACAATCACAAACGATTTGCCTAATGCACGAATGTACCTCTGCGATTGTTGTTTGCGGAAGTTCGAACTAACTAAGCATGGTGCGCTTGCATTTCCAAACTTATTTTTAGAAACACCATAAATGGCTTGGGATTCCAAACATCGGCTTTCAAATGCTATTGTGTTTATCTTTTTCATTACTATTCAGTTACAAATAACATCGTTGGTTTTTTAAGTCACTAAGAAATCGACTATAATTATTACTATATAAAAACAACAACAAATAGCTTCGGTACATACATATTTTATATTTTGCGACATACATTTTCAACAATCTTTTACTTTACGTCAATTGACATTTTTGTTACAGTTCACATGTTCAATGTTGTTTACAGAACTGTTAGCAGACGAGAAATGTCTAGTTTATTTAGCTTCGGCTTACAAGTAACTTTAAGTCTGCAAAATCCAATCAAAAATGCACAGAAAAATCATCCGAAGTGCCAAAAAGTGCGAATTGAAACGAAAACGCAACTTTTTACCATAATGGAAAAGTGAGTTTGAATGGTTGAGATATGATGAATCGTTAGGAGCAATGTTTAATAATCAAATATTGGCACAAATCTACATTTAGACTTTAATTATACTTTAATTACTGTATAAATTTTGTTAAATGTGCAAAAATAAAAAAAGGTTTTGTGGTGTATCATTTTGATCTTTATTTGAACATATGAGGTTTACAGTTAATGGTTTACAGTTAATGTGATATTTCATGTTTGGGAAAGTGGCTTTATGTTCAGGGCAAGTAGATTTTCTAAGTACTTGCCCGGCAGGGCAAGTTGGTTTTTATGTTAATGTTGAGCCCTGTGTACCATGAAATTCGTGCTGTAAACAGTTAATATTTTTTTGGAAATTTAAAACCACTGGCATGTTTAAATAGGAAAGACATGTGTCTATCTAGGTTTAATGGTTTAATTACTGAATGCATGGTGTTTACGTTGAAATGAGACTCAAAGTCATTAGCTATCCGTTATACACCAATTGACTGTATGAAATATATATAGTGGAGCTATCCTACTTACTCACCCCGGCGTCGGCATGAGCGTGCAAATGTTAAAGTTTGCGTACCACCCCAAATATTTCCTATGTCCCTTGACATATTGCTTTCATATTTTGCATACTTCTTTACCAACATGACCCCAACCTATAAACAAGAGCAGACAACTGTATCAAGCATTTTGTAAGAATTATGGCCCTTTTTCCACTTAGAATATGAATAGTATTGATAACTCTATGTTAAAGTTTGCGTACCACCCCAAATATTTCCTATGTCCTTTGACATATTGCTTTCATATTTTGCATACTTCTTTACCAACATGACCCCAATCTATAAACAAGAGCAGACAACTGTATCGAGCATTTTGACAGAATTATGGCCCCTTTTATACTTAGATAATTGAACATTTGGTTAAGTTTTGTGTTTTGGTCCATTTTACTCCTCAAGTATCATAGCTATTGCTTTTGAGACTTGGAAAACTCGCTAACTATCATAAGGGGACTGTACAGGGCAAGTGCATAACTCTGGTTGGCTTTTAAACGGAATAATGGCCCTTTTTTGTCTTTGTAACTTTGAATATTTTGTTAAATTTTGTGTTTAGATCCACTTTACTTCTAAAGAATCAATGCTATAGCTTTCAAACTTCAAATACTTTCTTACTATCATGATGTTACTGTACCTGGCAAGTTGAATTTGACCTTGACCTTTGAATGACCTTGACTCTCAAGGTCAAATTAATAAATTTTGCTTAAATTGCCATAACTTCTTTATTTATGATCACATTTGATTCATACTTTGACAAAACAACACTTACCTGACATACACAATGGATTCCACCCCAGAATCCCCCCCCCCCCCCGAACAAAAATAATATATATTTTTTTTTTTAAATATCATCTTTTAAATGACCACACACCCACATTATACCCACCCCCTCTCCATGATGGCTTACATTATACTGTCAAGCACTCGAAAAGTCGAGCGCGCTGTCCTCTGACAGCTCTTGTTTTTTTTGTTATTCGACTCTGATGACATCTGAGAAAGCATGAAGTGTATAGTTCCTGTCCCGTTAAGTTCTTAGCTGGCATAAATTCAAACTTTCTGGAAGCCTCCCAAGAGAAGGCATTTACTGAACCAGAATACTTCAATGATTGTCTCAGCATTATTGCAATTAAAGTTTCTGAAATAATTGTTAAGTGCACATTTCTTGTCTGGTCTGTTTCTTGGTATCTACTGCTCAGGATCCGATTAAACTGCATCAGAAGCCTCATTGCAACAGAGATGTAGAATGGACATTGATGGTCATTCAGCTTAATTGAATTTTGTGTGCACTTATTTAGTTGATGTGGCGAGATTTTGATGATTTTCATAGAAAGCTTCATTAGAAGAGGTATGCACTGAACCAGGATGTTCTGTTTCACATTTCCCTGTGACTAGTTGCAAGAAGAATGTTAATGCATAATTTCAATATAAAATTAAAGAAGTGTACTTCCAGAATATGATATTCTTTTAAATTATTGAGTCCAGCTCTTTAAAAACAGGTTTAATGCATAATGTGTCTTCCCAGATTAGCCTGTGCAGTCCGTGAAGTAAGTGAAGAGACTTCCTTCACATTAAAAAATTCCATAAAAGCAGAAAATGTCCCTGATAAGCCTGTAAAGATTGGCTGGCTAATCTGAGATAAGCCTGTACAGATTGGCTGGCTAATCTGAGATAAGCCTGTACAGATTGGCTGGATAATCTGAGATAAGCCTGTACAGATTGGCTGGCTAATCTGAGATAAGCCTGTACAGATTGGCTGGCTAATCTGAGATAAGCCTGTACAGATTGGCTGGCTAATCTGAGATAAGCCTGTACTGATTGGCTGGCTAATCTGAGATAAGCCTGTACAGATTGGCTGGCTAATCTGAGATAAGCCTGTACAGATTGGCTGGCTAATCTGAGATAAGCCTGTACAGATTGGCTGGCTAATCTGAGATAAGCCTGTACAGATTGGCTGGCTAATCTGAGATAAGCCTGTACAGATTGGCTGGCTAATCTGAGATAAGCCTGTACTGATTGGCTGGCTAATCTGAGATAAGCCTGTACAGATTGGCTGGCTAATCTGAGATAAGCCTGTACAGATTGGCTGGCTAATCTGAGATAAGCCTGTACAGATTGGCTGGCTAATCTGAGATAAGCCTGTACAGATTGGCTGGCTAATCTGAGATAAGCCTGTACAGATTGGCTGGCTAATCTGAGATAAGCCTGTACAGATTGGCTGGCTAATCTGAGATAAGCCTGTACAGATTGGCTGGCTAATCTGAGATAAGCCTGTACAGATTGGCTGGCTAATCTGAGATAAGCCTGTACAGATTGGCTGGCTAATCTGAGATAAGCCTGTACAGATTGGCTGGCTAATCTGAGATAAGCCTGTACAGATTGGCTGGCTAATCTGAGATAAGCCTGTACAGATTGGCTGGCTAATCTGAGATAAGCCTGTACTGATTGGCTGGCTAATCTGAGATAAGCCTGTACAGATTGGCTGGCTAATCTGAGATAAGCCTGTACAGATTGGCTGGCTAATCTGAGATAAGCCTGTACAGATTGGCTGGCTAATCTGAGATAAGCCTGTACAGATTGGCTGGCTAATCTGAGATAAGCCTGTACAGATTGGCTGGCTAATCTGAGATAAGCCTGTATTGATTGGCTGGCTAATCTGAGATAAGCCTGTACAGATTGGCTGGCTAATCTGAGATAAGCCTGTACAGATTGGCTGGCTAATCTGAGATAAGCCTGTACTGATTGGCTGGCTAATCTGAGATAAGCCTGTACTGATTGGCTGGCTAATCTGAGATAAGCCTGTACAGATTGGCTGGCTAATCTGAGATAAGCCTGTACAGATTGGCTGGCTAATCTGAGATAAGCCTGTACTGATTGGCTGGCTAATCTGAGATAAGCCTGTACTGATTGGCTGGCTAATCTGAGATAAGCCTGTACAGATTGGCTGGCTAATCTGAGATAAGCCTGTACAGATTGGCTGGCTAATCTGAGATAAGCCTGTACTGATTGGCTGGCTAATCTGAGATAAGCCTGTACTGATTGGCTGGCTAATCTGAGATAAGCCTGTACAGATTGGCTGGCTAATCTGAGATAAGCCTGTACAGATTGGCTGGCTAATCTGAGATAAGCCTGTACTGATTGGCTGGCTAATCTGAGATAAGCCTGTACAGATTGGCTGGCTAATCTGAGATAAGCCTGTACTGATTGGCTGGCTAATCTGAGATAAGCCTGTACAGATTGGCTGGCTAATCTTAGATAAGCCTGTACTGATTGGCTGGCTAATCTGAGATAAGCCTGTACTGATTGGCTGGCTAATCTGAGATAAGCCTGTACAGATTGGCTGGCTAATCTGATATAAGCCTGTACAGATTGGCTGGCTAATCTGAGATAAGCCTGTACTGATTGGCTGGCTAATCTGAGATAAGCCTGTACTGATTGGCTGGCTAATCTGAGATAAGCCTGTACAGATTGGCTGGCTAATCTGAGATAAGCCTGTACAGATTGGCTGGCTAATCTGAGATAAGCCTGTACTGATTGGCTGGCTAATCTGAGATAAGCCTGTACTGATTGGCTGGCTAATCTGAGATAAGCCTGTACAGATTGGCTGGCTAATCTGAGATAAGCCTGTACAGATTGGCTGGCTAATCTGAGATAAGCCTGTACTGATTGGCTGGCTAATCTGAGATAAGCCTGTACTGATTGGCTGGCTAATCTGAGATAAGCCTGTACTGATTGGCTGGCTAATCTGAGATAAGCCTGTACTGATTGGCTGGCTAATCTGAGATAAGCCTGTACTGATTGGCTGGCTAATCTGAGATAAGCCTGTACAGATTGGCTGGCTAATCTGAGATAAGCCTGTATTGATTGGCTGGCTAATCTGAGATAAGCCTGTACAGATTGGCTGGCTAATCTGAGATAAGCCTGTACTGATTGGCTGGCTAATCTGAGATAAGCCTGTACTGATTGGCTGGCTAATCTGAGATAAGCCTGTACAGATTGGCTGGCTAATCTGAGATAAGCCTGTACAGATTGGCTGGCTAATCTGAGATAAGCCTGTACTGATTGGCTGGCTAATCTGAGATAAGCCTGTACAGATTGGCTGGCTAATCTGAGATAAGCCTGTACTGATTGGCTGGCTAATCTGAGATAAGCCTGTACTGATTGGCTGGCTAATCTGAGATAAGCCTGTACTGATTGGCTGGCTAATCTGAGATAAGCCTGTACAGATTGGCTGGCTAATCTGAGATAAGCCTGTACAGATTGGCTGGCTAATCTGAGATAAGCCTGTACTGATTGGCTGGCTAATCTGAGATAAGCCTGTACAGATTGGCTGGCTAATCTGAGATAAGCCTGTACTGATTGGCTGGCTAATCTGAGATGACACTTCTGCACATGCACTAAGCGGGGATTCCCCAGAGCAGCTAGGCTCAGTTGCATTCCCATCACTTCACAACGCAGATTTTGAAGCAATCATCATCTTTCTTACTTTTGTTTCATTTGACACATTCCATTTATACTTAAGCCCATCATTTTTTTCATAATAATTTAGTATAAACAAAGAAAAATGTTCTTAAACGTAAAGTTAATTCTTATTTTACTAAAATAAAAATGATTTATATGAATTTAAGCAATGTTGCATTTGATTAAAACATGTACATGTGTGTTGGTTGTAAACATTAAGCTTTGTCTACATTTATTTACCATATTGTGTTTAACATCATTTGCATCTCCTACATTTTACAAAATTATCATGGCAATGTACATTAATTCATTAATTTATGAAATTATCAAACTTAGAAAATAGCCATGGATGTGTTAAAAATGTTAGTGGTAAAATCTGTAAATTAACCCATTTATGCCTAGCGTCCTGAAAAAAGGACATTGCAAACAGCGTAGACCCAGATGAGACGCCACATAATGCGGCGTCTCATCTGGGTCTGCGCTGTTTGCTTAAATGAATTTCTTTATGAAATATTCTAAATATAGACATAAATATACTTGACACCCCTAATTTTGGAAATAAATTGATCTAATTTAGAAGGATAGGAGAGTCCACTGGGCATAAATGGGTTAAAAAAGATGGAGATTAGAGGTCAGAATCTGTTCTTAACTCTCCATTCAGACAAAGCAGTGCAGTGGTATTTTAAGGCACATTTTTATCAAAGCTCTAGTTAACATTGATGTAAGTGTATGGTGCCTGATATCAAAGCTCTAGTTAACATTGATGTAAGTGTATGGTGCCTGATATCAAAGCTCTAGTTAACATTGATGTAAGTGTATGATGCCTGATATCAAAGCTCTAGTTAACATTGATGTAAGTGTATGGTGCCTGATATCAAAGCAGATAGAAATTCAAAAGCATTTTAAAGGCAGGGCAGTCTCCTTATGTCAAACTTCATAACAATCTTATCAGGCGCTCCTGAGTTGCAACATTAATGCAATTTTTGGAATCCAATGTCAAATTAACCAAATGCAAATGTGTTTAAAAGTAGAAATTAGAAAATCAGAAACAATTTGTGGTGGGCTAAGTGTCTAAATGATTTTTACTATACTATAACCCTTCGCCAGTCAGATACCCACTCTGACAAGTTTGTAGTCCATGAGAAAATCAAATTAAATTTAAGACCTTTCTTATTAGTTTTCAAGGCTTCGTTTCATCTCTTAAGTACTGATAAGCAGTGAACAGCATAACACCTGAACAGTTCTGGTTTTATGCTGGTTGCATATAGCCATTTTTGCATTGCTTCTTAGCTGAACAGGGATAACTGGGTACTTCTGTTGCAGGTGAACTCCAACTTCATCACCTTGGCAACACAGAAGGAGCTGGTGGAGCTGGACATTAACCAGGTGCTCAACCCGCCTGTCTGGTTGGACATCGAGAATGAGATGGATATAGAGGCCTTCAACAAGTATGTGCAGAGTTTCGGCTCTTGAGTAGAGAATTGCAGTCAGAGTATTGGTCCTTGAGAAAAATGTTGACAATCAGTGTTGTTGCCCTTGATTAGATGTGGACAGGTAGAGTTGTTGCCCTTGAGTAGATGTGGACAGTCAGGGTTGTTGCCCTTAAGTAGATGCTTGCAGTCAGGGTTGTTGCCTTTAAGTAGATGTTGACAGTCAGAGTTGTTGCCCTTGAGTAGATGTGGACAGTCAGGGTTGTTGCCCTTAAGTAGTGGACAGTTTATTGTCCTTGAGTAGATGTTGACAGTCATGGTTGTTGACTTTGAGTAGATGTTGCAAGTCAGGGTGGTTGACCTTGAGAAGATGTTGACAGTCTATTTTGACCTTTAGTATATAATGACAGCCAGGGTTGTTGACCTTTAGTGGATGTTGACAGTCAGGGTTGTTGACCTTGAGTAGATGATGAGAGTCTGGGTTCTTGACCTTGATTAGATGTTTCTAGTCAGGGTTGTTTACCTTGAGTAGATGTTGACAGTCTGGTTTGTTGATTTTGTGTATATGTTGACAGTCAGGGTTGTTGACCTTGAGTAGATGTTGACAGTCAGGGTTGTTGACCTTGAGTAAATGTTGACAGTCTGGGTTTTTGACCTTTAGTGGATGTTGCCAGTCAGGGTTGTTGACCTTGAGTAGATGTTGACATTCAGATTTATTGACCTTGTTGACAGTCAGAGTTGTTTATCTTGAGTAGCGGGGTGTGTTACCTCCTTGATTATATGTTGAATAGCTGAGTAATTGCCCTTGAGTAGCTGTTGAAAATCAGAGTAAATGTATTTGAGAAATTGTAGAGCTATCATAGTTGAATATATGCTGAAACAGAGTTTTTTATGCTCCCCCAAAATTAATTTGGGGGGGGGGGCATATAGTCGCCGCTTCGTCTGTCCGTGTGTGCGTCTGTCTGTCTGTCTCTCCGTGCACAATTTTTGTCCGGGCTATTTCTCAGCAACTTATGACCAGAATTCAATTAAACTTTATGGGAAGCTACACTAATAAGAGGAGATGTGCATATTATCAGCCGGTTCTGGTAGGATGATTTTTCACAGAGTTATGGCCCTTTGAAATTTTCCATTAACTGTACATATAGTGCAATTCTTGTCGGGGCTATTTCTCAGCAACTAATGACCGGAATTCAATGAAACTTTATGGAAAGCTTCACTACCAAGAGGACATGTGCATATTATCAGCGGGTTCTGGTCGGATGATTTTTCACAGAGTTATGGCCCTTTGAAATTTTCTATAAAAAAAATATTGTCCCTCCAACTACTGTGCCCTCAAGACGTTTCCTTTTATCTGAATATATAGTGCAATATTGTGACCAAAAAAAACTTTGGGGGGCATCACCCGTCTCTGACGGTTACTTGTTTCTCTTAAGCAGATGTTTGGAAAAAGCAGAGTTATAACCCTCTTATAGATGTTGAAATAGATAGTTATAATCTTTGAATAAATATATATTTAAATTGCAAACATTTTTTTGAAAAGATTTTATTGTGTTAATATTGTTTAAAAAAAATATTGCCCTGAATAGTGTATTTTTGACAAGAAACAGGGGTATTTCCCTTAATTATACCCCCACAAACGAAGTTTAGGGTGGTATATAGGAGTGAGCTTGTCTGTCGTTAGTTCGGTCTGTCGGTCCGTATTAAGCGTCCGCTCTCTAATTCAAGTGGTTTTCATCAGATCTTCACCAAACTTGGTCAGATGTTGTATCTAGATGATGTCTAGTCAAGTTCGAATATGGGTCATGCCGGGTCGAAAACTAGGTCACGGGGTCACTGAGTGCGTTTTAAAATTTCAGCATGGTGTCCGCTCTCTAATTCAAGTAGTTTTCATCAACTTCATTACACTTGGTCAGAAGTTGTATCTAGATGATGTATAGGTAAAGTTCAAACATGGGCCATGCCGGGTCAAAAACTAGGTCATGGAGTCACTAAGTGCGTTTCAAACATTGAGCATGTTGTCCGCTGTTTTATGTAAAGACAACATGCAAAATATTCTGTGTCAATGCAGCATGTGGGGGTATTCGTAACATCTGTGACAAAGCTCTAGTTAAATATTAAAAGTGCGGCCAATTTTCATTCAATAAGCAATTGGTTGTTGAAGCTTATTGCTTTCAACATTTTATAGCATTGTGAGCCTAGATATTCAAACTTCTTCTGATTGTTTTGACCTATTTAGATTGTTATTGTAACATACTACTTTTAACTTGTAACAGAGCCTATTGCCCTTCAATAGGCATGGAAATGACATTTTTTGTTTTCATCTAACATGTCATAGTTATTTCCCTTGAAAAGATATTGAATTAATGGATCATTTTCAACTGATTACAGAAAGTTCACGCCACAAAACTATTCTATTCTTATTTTCAGCCCATCTCCAGCCAACCTTGCTGAAAACGTGGACTTCCTGGTGGTGCAGACCCCCTCCGACTCGTACCAACAGCAGAGTGGGAGCGGCACCAACACCCCACAGACCAATCATAGCTCTGGTGCCACCACTCCCAGCGTGCACCTGGCTCCCGGTCAGCTGGCTCAGACTGGGCGCGGAACAAGTGTGGTGAGTGGGGCAATTTCTTTTTTTCAAGGGTTTGATGGTCCCTTGTTGTTAAACTGATTTTTGCTTTTGTATTTCCAATGGAGCCTTGCTATGAGAAAAAGGGGCTTAATCCATGTACGTAAATAATTGTCCTGCATTAGCCTGTGCTGTTTGCACACGCTTATCAGGGACAACACTTTCCGCATATACTGGATATTTTTTCAAAAGACTTTCTTTTAACAAAACAAATATATAACAGCAAAATAAGTTGTGTCTGATTAGCCTGTGCAGTACTAATCTGGGACAGCACTCTACGCACATGCATTAAGCCTGTTTTTCCAGAACACAGTTCAATTCTAATTGTCCAAACATGTTTATCTTAGCTCTATCATGGGTGTGGTTTGATTTTTCCAAGAGGATGAGGGCATATAGATTTGATATTGTTCATATGTCAGTCCATCAGTTTGTTAGAATTGTTTGTAGCTTCTAACTAGCCGTCTAAAGTATTGCTGATACAGTGATGAAACTTTGTGAACAAGTCAACAGAAATTGTGCTATTTGTCACATTTATATAGTTTTTGACAAAAGTTGAATGTTTAGGCATTCTTTTCCTACAGCCAGGTATTTACTTTCTGCTGGGACATACTCGGGTCCACACATAATTCAACCTTAGGCATGGAAAGACGTCATAAACTTCGAAATACACACACATGGTTGTCTTCTGACAAATTTGATTAAATTCCTGTTTTTCCAAATTGGCATAACTTAGCTGTATAACTGACAATGTATGCTGCATTTTTCGAAGGATACAAGGTATATTTCAGAGCTTTGCTTTTCAGTCTCTCTGGTAGAATCAGGTGGTGTTTTTAAAGTCTCTATAACGCTCAAAATCAACGAAAATTTCGTAAAGTATTTCGTAAAATAAAGTTAACACCTAAACAATCAGTGTTTCTTATAGCAATAGCTTCAATTTCAACGCTAGATGTGGTATGATTACATAGATTTTCGTAGATACAAAATGCTCGTTTTTATTTATTTGTGACCACAATAAATTCAATGTTAATTTCCTGCGAATAAATCTATTGATACGACACACGAACACTAAAATGGTACCATGTTAAAACCATAGTAAAACGAGCATTTTGTATCCACAAACATCTATTTTACCAGACCACATCTGGCGTTGATATTTCGACAATGGCCATAAGGAACAATGATTTTTAATTGTTTAGCTTTATTTTACGAAATATTGTTCGAAATTTTCGTTGATTTTGAGTAGTAATGTTACTTTAATTAATGCTTCAAGTTTTATTCTGCATGGTCATGCTTGATGTTCTCTTTTTCAGACTTTTCTTAAACTGCACTGTTTTGTATTTCCTTGATTCAGGCTAATTAAAACCCAGGATTGTTCATGACAAACACATTATAGGAATCACACCATTTACCCAGTTATTTCTAAATGGATAAATAACAATATTTTGCCACTTCAGTTTTTTGGGGTGTTTGTAAGCAGTTTGTAAATAAAGAACCCTTTTGGAGTGCATCATTTAGAAAATATTATTTTATTAAACTAATATGTCTTGCCTGTTTCTCTGCTGCCTCTTTGGGGAATGCTTTCCTGTGGCTCAGGGTAAAGGGTTACACGTGCATGGGGTCTCAAACCCGCTTCACTCGTACCTTATTGTGGACCGCAGTTGGCGACTAGTGAAAACGGTAAAACAATTGGATGTTGTACCTCCATGCATGGTTTCTATTTAGTCCATCATTAGCTGTCTCTGTAAACAGGTTTTGCTTACCAATTAATTGACATTCCACTGGAAATTGACCTGATTCTGTTAACATGTTGATTTCACTGATTTGTCTTCTTTCCAGTAGAAATGAACCGGTCTCTGTAAATGTGTTTGTGTTGCTGTATTAATTTATGTTTCACTAGAAATTGACTTATTCAGAAAGTATTGCCAGTAATATCTTTATTTACTAATGTGCTAAATTTCGATTCACTATGGTTTATGTGTCATTAATTTTTATTAATTCCTTACTTTTTTACTTGTATACCCCCACAAACAAAGTTTGACACAGGGTTTACTGGAGTCAATCTGCCTGTTAGTGGGTTCAACATTACATGTAGTTTGTCTGTCTGTCTTCTTGTCTGTATAAAGTTTTTTTTAGCAATCTTTCTCGACATATGTCCACCAGTATATAGAGTCGATGCGGCTAATTCTGTACGGGCGTCTAATTTCGTATACTATTAATTTATTATTTATATCTTCTTAGTTTGGTTACACAACACTGAATTACGCCATATCGTTTATAGTCCTATTTTTGCTTGTTTAAATGTGCGCTTCGTGAAATTGATTGCCGATGACGTAAATGTCTAAATCCGATTGGCTGCATACGTATTTGGCGCGAAATTTTAAAATTCCCGCTTTCTCTTGCATCATCAGCAAGCGCTCAGAAACGACAACTCCAACGGTAATAAGATTATCTTTGTTGTTATGAATTGTGTGAAAGGTTGTGTGTTAAAAATAATTTTATGAATATTTTTTCTTTCTTTTTAAGCTCAATATATATGTTAAAATCGTATTATTGTTTTAGTAATAAGGAAAATAAAAGTGTACGAGATTACCGCATTAATTTTTACCAGTAAAAGTTATGTGCGGGTAATTTCGTACGCCTTTATACAAAAACAATATTGATTAAAAGGTCGATATAATTATGAAAATTTTTGGAATGAGAAAAGGTGTTTTAAATGTTTGTACAGAAAAGAAATGTTCTATATAGTTGTTGTTTATTTGTTTACAGACATGAGTTTCCAATTTAGGACAACACCACATGCGTTGATGTTTAGATCAATTGGATTTGGGGCGACCGGCCTGAAAATACAAGTTCTTTTGTTCCAGTTGTTTTTGCGTGAAATGCAATATGAACATCATCTTATTTTTGATGTATTCACCAGACTGTCAACGCTATTGACAGAAAATGTGTATAATCAGCAGGTGATATGGAATGCATATTGCAGTCTTGATAGGGACAAACTTAGCATAGTGCATCTCGCATGGAACGTTGGTAGAGTTTTGCAAGACTGTGACTTGCTTGACTACGTTGACGAGATTAGAGCCAACACTCTTTAATAGAGCTTCCGTATTTTCAGTAAAATTATCAATAAATTTCCAATTATGAGTTTTGTTTGTTTCTGTCATTGACAGTCCACAATGCCCAAAAGGTATTCTCAAAAGGATATCCTCGAAGCTGTGGGTGCGGTAAGACAGGGAATGTCGTACCGGAAAGCTTCTAGCAAATTCGAGGTCCCAGTCATGACCATCCAAAACCGGATCAGCGGCAAGGTCGACAAATTGGCACAAGCTGGGCGACCCACAGTCATACCAGCCGAAGTTGAGATGTAGCTAGTTGAAACTAGTGACCTCAAAATCAATAGGGGTCATCTGCGAGTCATGATCAATGTACCTATGAAGTTTCATGATTCTAGGCATAAGCGTTATTGGGTTATCATCTGGAAACCATTTTACTATTTCGGGTCACTGTGACCTTGACCTTTGACCTAGTGACCTGAAAATCAATAGGGGTCATCTGCCAGTCATTATCAATCTACCAATGAAGTTTCATGATTCTAGGCATATGCGTTCTTGAGTTATCATCTGGAAACCATTTTACTATTTCGGGTCACCGTGACCTTGACCTTTGACCTAGTGACCTGAAAATCAATAGGGGTCATCTGCGAGTCCTGATCAATCTACCTATTAAGTTTCATGTTTCTAGGCATTAGCGTTCTTGAGTTATCATCCGGAAACCATTTTACTATTTCGGGTCACCGTGACCTTGACCTTTGACCTAGTGACCTCAAAATCAATAGGGGCATTCTGCGAGTCATGATCAATGTTCCTATGAAGTTTCATGATCCTAGGCCCAAGTGTTCTTGAGTTATCATCCCGAAACCACCTGGTGGACCGACCGACAGACCGACCGACATGAGCAAAGCAATATACCCCCTTTTCTTCGAAGGGGGGCATAAAAATAAAACGGGCAGCGAACATGGTGTGTAGCTATTTCTATGTACACTAGCTTGTTGAAACTGTTTCTGTCATTCATGCGTCATGTTCAATATACATTATGTTTTTAAGAGTTTAAATAATAATCAATGAAGATTTTTGAAATTAACATTTCCAACGTCCTGTTGCGCTTATTGGGCTTTGTTAAAACCAAACATACGCAACGCAAAATGTGGTCTCGATTCCAAGAAGCGAACATTAAAGCACTGTGCCTATTACAGTAGCAAATTTTTTCCAACGATAAAGCGGATATAATTTATAAACCATTTGCATTTATTAATTGTTCTTTACTCCGTTACTTATATTATAAAAACTCTGTATTGATTGTTGGTTGACAATGCAAATCTTATTTTGTTTCACAGCACCCACATGTATTAACAAATTAAATTTAGAAATGGCGTTCCTGGAAGGGATTGGATGGCGGGTCTTTTTAAGAGGCACCCAGACGAAAGCCTAAGGACACCATAGTGTTTATCGACGTGCAGAGCAAAGATGTTAAATGAAACTGTCACAAACAATTATTTTAACGATCTTGATAGGCTGCTCGAGTCTCTTTGTTTACAGGTCAAGCCTGTTAACATCTGGAACATAAATGAAACCAGCGTTTCACTGCTGCACAAGCCGGCTAGGGTGCTTGGGCCGTCCAGTGCGAAAAATATTTCCGGAAGGGTTGGGAATAACCGGGAAAATGTCTCTGTCCTGGCCTGTGTAAACGCTGCTGGTGGCGAGATCCCCCCTCTGGTTATTGTTAAGGGCAAAACTTACAAAAGTTTGCTATCTTACAATACTGAGGCTGGAGTTTCCCGCAGCGTTTACACATTCCAGGAACGAGCTTGGATGGAGGATGCGTTGGGTGAGATCTGGTTTTGGGGCCATTTTGACATAACGGTTAATTTAATACAATGTTTGTGTCTAACATTATAGACTGTACCATATTTAACTTATGGTAATACAAGGTGTCTTAAATTTACTAAGTGTTTCTTTACAATCTTATACATTGTCATTGATTAACATTGCAGTTATTAACAGATACAGAGTCTTCGGTGTCACTCTCTAGCACAACAAACAAATTAACTAAAACAGCAACAACAAAAAATAAAACAAAACTTATAAATATAAAAATGAATTCGTTAAAATCTGTAATTGTCGCTTATGCATGCATTATGAATTAAATCTGAAATCATATCAAATTTCAAATACAAAAAAACAGATTTCAACATGATTTAACGTGATTTTATTTTAATTTTAAAGAAATTCAATTTCATATTGAGTTTCTAAAAATTAAAATAGTAATTATACCCAATTATAATTATAATCGATATTTCTATCACATACCAGTCGAGCTAGACCTTGGCATTCTTTCGTTTCCGTGTACGGAATTACCCACACCCTGTACGACATTAGACTCGTGTAGGTTAATGTACATGACAACACTTTCTGAAGTATCCAATCAAATCTAGCGATATAAAAAGAAAGCAAATATAGCCCAATGGTCCCCACGTCCACTCCAGTTTTCATTTCTCAGTAGAAAACAGCCGATAACCATCCATATTGATTCTTGTCCAAATGCGTACGGAATTAGCCGCATCGACTACTGGGGGACATATTGTTTTTGCCCTGTCTGTTGTTGTTTTTTTTGTATTTTTGTTTGTTTGCGTCAAACTTTAACATTTGCCATAACTTTTGCAATATTGAAGATAGCAACTTCATATTTGGCATGCATGTGTACCTCATCGAGCTGCACATTTTAAGTGGTGAAAAGTCAAGGTCAATGTCATCCTTCAAGGTCAAATATATGGGTCAAAATCACTCATTTAATTTACACTTTTGCAATATTGAACATAACAACTGGGCAACTTGCTATTTGGCATGCATGTGTACCTCAGGGAGCTGCACATTTTAAGTGGTGAAAAGTCATGGTCATCCTTCAATGTCAATGGTCAAATATATGGGTCAAAATCGCTCATTTTATGTACACTTTTGCAATATTGAGCATAGCAACTTGGCAACTTGCTATTTGGCATGCTTGTGTATCTCACGGAGCTGCACATTTGAGTGATGCAAGGACCAATTTCCAATGCCAGTAATCCTAAGTAAGCCAGGATACCTACTGGTTGGCATTGTCTTTCACAAACACATCTTGTTTAAGTTATTGATTTGAAACTTATAATGTGTCATGAAGTATGTGCATGACTTTTTTGTGCTAATTGATCAACACATTCTCGAGTTATATGCCCTTGATTTTAGCCGTTTTTATTGCATAAACATACAATGTTTAAAATTAGGGTAGCAAATTACTTGCACATTTCACAAGCTATCAAATTGAAACTTAAGATGTCTAATAACCATAAAGTGTTTATGTGGCAGACACTTTTCATGCCTAGTTATCCACACTTTCTTGAGTTATATGCTTCTTCTTAAAGTGTAGATGTGCATGCTACTTTCTTGTCCAGTGCTTGAGATGTAAATGATTGTTGTGCCCTTGATTTCGGCTATTTTTATGTCTGAAGCATGAAATGCTTTTAGTTTGTAGAGCAAACCATTTTTGTATCTGTTTTAGCTATTAAAGTCTTCACCAGAAAGTGTACATGTGAGAGACACAATTTTCACATGCAATTATTCATTTATTTATGTGTCCCTGAACTTAGCAATCGACATGGCTGCTAATTGCCTTTGAAAAAGCATTTATGGGATATATTAGTCGCGTTTATGACAAAGATCAAGTTAGCATTACCAACAAATGCAGTATTTTCTTGGTTTGTGTACAAAAAGAGACAAGAAAAATTGTGTACAACCTAAATTAACATTTCGATGCATTGGAAATTTTGACACGTCTATAAATGGTGCCTGTAACAGGAAAACAAATGGGCATTGCTCTGTGAAAAGGCTACTGCAAAGGCTTATCTGGGACAACACTTAACCCACCTGCATTATATCCCCTTTTCACAGAGCGTTGCTCAAGTACATATGGTACATTGACCAGTATTAGTTCTATCTCATGTGATGCAAGAAAATGGGCAAGCTATTTTTGTATGTTTTGTACTGACTACTATAGTGTGTTAGTTGTGCATCTAGGGAAAGATCTAAGAAATAGTTGGGTGCTGTGCCCTGCTTGTATTGGCTGCTTTTCCTGCTTCACCCTTAAATTGGTCATCAAAAATGAGTGAAGACATCTTCATATTATGTATATTTTAGCAAACATTCACTGGTAAATTAAAGGCCTGTGCTTTAAAGCCCAAACAGAGAATAATAAAATGCCACCAAACTGGTCATTCCACCCTGTCCTTTTTTGCAGCACCCTTTACCTCATAATTCTAAATCTTTCTCTAGCATCTGTGAAAACATCAGTTTATTTAGGAACAAGCATGAAACTATAGTAGCTGATATAGAAATGTTAAGCAAATACAACAGTTTACACTACAACTCACAATATTTGTATGTGAATATGTATGTGTGTCCTCTGAATGTTAGTTGTGTGTCACCTTAAATCATAATTGTCCCCTACCGGTAAAACCGGAGGGGACTTATGGTTTGCACTCCCTCTGTCTGTCAGTCTGTCTGTCAGTCCGTCACACTTTTCTGGATCCTGCGATAACTTTAAAAGTTCTTCATATTTTTTCATGAAACTTGAAACATGGATAGATGGCAATATGGAGATTATGCACGTCATTTCATTTTGTTCATACGTCAAAAATTCTGGTTGCTACGGCAACACATATTAAAAAAATATTTTTTTACTGACAATGGTGGAGTTTCACCGGTAGGGGCCCATATTGTTTGGCAATCTCTTGTTATATTTTAGTCCATTTTAAAATGTGATATATTCCTTTTAATGCAGATTGTTATCACTAATTCTTTACCTCGGGTCTATTTGTGTACCCATCTTTTCAATTGTTGTGTTAATAAACTTCTGCTCTCATAAAATGATGTTGTTTGAAATACTCGGAAAAAAAATCAGAAATCAATGTTTGTTTAAAAGTTAAATAAACTCAAAGGTTGTTTTATTAACATGCTGCTGTTCTAACATTTCTTTGTTTGTATATTGTCCGCTAATATTTTCCTTCAAATGTGTCTGTCACGTATATGTCTATCATAGATGAAATTCCAGGCGATAAATTCTTGTTCTTATCCACACCTTTCAGGGATTTTTTGTAGGGAAAGGGGAAGACGCTGGACGCTGGGTGAAAGGGGAAAATAGAGTGCAAAGGAGACATATTTGGGGAAAAAATAAAAACTGTTTTAATCAATGTCTATTACTCATCTACTCTGATTTCAGGCAGTTTTTTTTGGGTTGTGGGGGATGGGGCCTTTAGCCCTTATGTGGGGGAAATTTTACGCTTGATTTTCATTGGGGGAAAAATACTTACCCTCTCATTATAACATTTGTACATGTTTGCACTATATTCATTGCTTTTTTTCATAATTTAGTACGTTTGACAAGATTAAATTAAAATGGAATTGAGATATTATAATCATGAGACACATCTTTCAAAAATTTCACAAATGTTTACAATTTTTTTGTTTTTAGGGGGAATTTTTTGGACCGGAAAGGGGAAAAAACAGCCTAGTTTGGTGGGAGGGAGATGCCGATATTCGGCGTCTGTTATATATGGTAAAAAAAAACTGCCTTTAAACTGTACACTGACTATTAACATAAAATGAACAAAACTGGGATAACCAAATTGACAGTATTGGCAGCAGGGATCTGTTGAACATGTAGCATACATTTTGGACAGACTGTTTACATGTAACTTTAGTTTTTGTCTAACTGTGCACATGTGACTTAGTTTTGGGGGATTGTTCACATGCGACAAACTTTTGGGGGAACTGTTCAAATGTGACTAAGTTTTAGGGGAATTACTCACATGTCACTAAGTTTTGAGGAAACTGTTATAATGTTACATGTACATAGTTTTGTCAGAACTGTTAACACATGACTTAGTTTTGGGAGCACTTTGAAAATATGACTTAGTTTTGGGACAACTGTTCATGTGTCTCAGTTTCGGGGGAACTTTGCAAGTGTGACAAAGTTTTTGGAAATGAAATGTTCAAAGGTTGTGGGTATTTATGCCTCAATTTGCAGGTATTGCACAGACATCTCTGTGTATTTGCAGGTGTCTCGGCGACTGGTGGCGGGTGTTAGACGTATCAGTGCCCACCCAACGCTACCTCACTGTGAGTGCACCCTACTGATTTCAACCGTCAATACAGTGTTTCACATTAGCCACAGTCTGAGAAAACTAGGTTTAATGCATGTGCTTGAAATGTGCTTGAAGTTTTGTCCCAGATTAGCTTGTGCAGGCTTTTGGCTTAGAAGAGACTCTCTTTAAACAAAAAATACCATTAGAGGGAAAGTGTTGTCCCTGATGAGCATGTGTGGAATGCACAGGCAAATCTTTAACCTTTTCCCACTTAGAAGCGAAGTGAAAATGGCTATGTGCAAACAATATAAAACATGAACAGCTTGCGAGTAACTGGCAGTCTTTTCAGGTTTTATGCTGTTTGCTACTCATCAGTATTTTAGGGTTGGAAATGGAGCCTTTCAAACTTGAATATATTAAGAAAGGACTTGAATTTAATTTGATTTTCTAAAGGACTTCAAATGCTTCAAAGTGCATTTCTGAGTGGTAAAGGGTAAATGACACTTTTCATACATGTGTTAAGCCCAGTTTTCTCAGAACAAGGCTCAGATAGTTAAATATTGGTTAATGGTTACCATGGTTCGTCATTTTGTAACGCACATAGATTTCATGATCAATTGATTTTTCACTATCTGAAATAAGATTTAAGTATAAACTTGTTTTCAAATTTTAGCTTTGATAGCAAGTGATATGCCAATAAAAGATGGAAAATTTCATCCAAGCTTTGACAATGGTGTATTATGCCCCCGGTAGGGTGGCATATAGCAGTTGAACTGTCCATCCGTCAGTCTGTCTGTCCGTCCGAAAACTTTAATATTGGCAATAACTTTTGCATCTCATGGAGCTGCACATTTTGAGTGGTGAAAGGTCAAGGTCATCCTTCAAGGTCAAAGGTCAATAAAACAAATTCAAGGAAAGTAATGAGCTTTAAAGGGAGATAATTTCTGTTTATCATTTGGCAGGTACAGATAATTTTTACAAGGGAAGTAATATTTGTAATATATCCCTTTAAAAAATATTACTTCCCTTGTAAAAATTATCTGAACCTGCAAAATGATAAATTTTTAAAAATAATAAATCAAAGCGGCGCAGTAGGGGGCATAGTGTTTCTGACAAACACATCTCTTGTTTTCCCCTACCGGTTTCATAAATATGGCGAGTAACTACATTGCATCAAGTAATGGAGGTACCTAACTACCTTACTACATAATAATAAAGTACATTGCATCAAGGAATGGAGGTAGCTAACTACATCCCATCAAGTTATGAAGGTATCTAACTACATTGCATTAAATAATTAAGGCATCTAACTACATTTCAGTAAGGCATCTCCCTAAAGTTGCATGAAATAATGAAGGTTTTGAACTACATAATATTAAATTATGAAGGCATCTTAAAAATTGCATTAAGTTATGAAGTCATCTAATTATATTGCAATAGTAAAGAAGGCATATAAGTAAATTACATTCAATTAGGAAGTTATCTAATTATATTTCAGTAAATTATGAGGTTCCTCAGTCAGCATTGTGTTGTGCGCAAACGTTGCATTTCTGCTTACAATGTGACATCTAGTTATACAGTACAAAGGTCAGCCAGGTCAGCATGTCAGGCTCTCCTTTACAGATCTCACTGGGACCTCAGACGGGTGTGTGAGACTCTGGGAGTGGGGCCACAGCCAGCCACTAGCAACCCTCAGGTCGCCGGGCTCATTCCCTAAGGTGACGAAGGTGCTCTTCAATTCCCATGGCAACAAGGTTGGTATCCAACTAAGTTAGGTCAGGTCAGGAATTGTTTTCAGGTTTCCTAGTAAATAATTCAACTATTGTGTAGGGTAGCTTTTAATTTTGAGTATCTTATTACTTTGCATTAAATTTAATGTTACTTCTAATTATTTGAAAAAAAATGGTTTAATTCTTAGATAATGGTTACATAGCCTCTAAAAGAAAACTGATAGTAACTGACAGAATTAAATATGCTCCAAATTTATTTTTTTATTTATTTTTAACAAAATTTTACCAGTTATTAGGTTTTAATGCATGCACATTACACAACTAATTTTTTTTCCATTGTCAAATTGAGATTTGTTGTGTTGTTGTCAACTCACAGACGCAAACTGTGTTTAAAAAAAGTCTTCACTGGCTATTCAGAGCAACCCTTTCCCCTTAAACTGGATTTTCACTAAGAAAAGACTTCCTTTAAACAAAAAATACAATACAAGTGGAAAGTATCATCCCTGATAAGCCTGTGTGGACTGCACAGGCTATTCTGTGGTGACACTACACATACGATTAAGCCCCGTTTTCGCTGAGTGTGGCTGACATGTGTTTGCTGTATTTTGCAGTGCTGTGTGAGTGACACAGAGGGAAGCATATGCCTCTGGCAGGTGGGGCATGGAACAAACTTCAACAAACCCATCCTGGTAAGTCCGCAAATATTAAGCCTGAATAAATTCCTCCCTGGCCATTATTATCCTGCCAATCTTTAGGAAATGAGAAAAAAGAATAGTCTGCAATGACTCTTGATTCCAATGAGGGTTATAAAATAAATCAGTTTTGATAACAAATGCAGAAACTAGTGTTTAATTCCAATGATGGCTTCAATTACATTGTATATCAGTGAACTGTTCCAAAAATAGAATTTTAAAATATTGTTATTTTATACCATGCACAATTTAATGGGGACACCAAAGTTACCATGTAAACCTGTCCATCTGCTCATAGACTAATACTTTTTATCCAAAGTTCTCCCAAAACTTAACATATAAATGGCATTTTCCTAATGATATGAAGATGTGCATGTGCATCATCTATTATCCTACACTCAAAATTGCTTAAAGGGACTTGTTCACATAGTTTGGGTTTATAGAATACAAGACCATCTAAAGGTTAAAGCCACACACCTTGAAATGCAATACATGGCATAGTAAATTAAAGTATGAATAAAAAACATATTTAATCTATGCCAATTTGAATATGTCTGGTGGTTTAACGGTAGAACTCCATCTCTTTTGCGCTTAAAAACTTAAAAATAATCGCGTGGGTCGAAATGGACCTTTATGTCTATAAATCCTACTTTCGGTTTTAAAAGCGGTACCGTTTGAAAAATAACAAATACTTGCTAACTAGGCTATACATTTAATGTTATCTATCTCAATTAGAATATATCTGGTGGTTACAAGGTAGAAATCCGTCTTGTTTGCGCTTAAACTTAAAAAATAATCGCGTCAGTTGAAATGTATGTATACGTCAAGAAATCCTACTTTCGGTTTTAAAATTCAAAAAAATAAATAAATTACTGGCTAACTAGGCTATAGATTTAATAGCTATTTTGCACACTTTCAAATTGCATCTATATGTATTGATTAACATTTACTTCAAGGTGTTTGGCTTTAAAATAACATTATGCTGTATCTTGACCAATGGAATGTTTGTTCCCCATCAGAGTCTCCAGTGCCACAACAAGACCACAAGCGACTTTGCCTTTGTGGGCTCCACAAGTCTGATTGCCACTGCAGGCCATTCCTCGGAGAACAGGAACATCTGTGTGTGGGACACACTGCTGCCAACTAGGAGTGCCTGTGTGCAAGGTGAGAGGTGAACTCTAGTGGGCAAGGGAATGAAGGGGGTAAATTGGGACTCCAGTGGGTGTGGGGATACCCCTGTGGGTAAGGTGAAACTAACTTAAATTGGTACGGGGGCACTCAAGTGGGTGAGAGGGAACCCCTCTGGGTAAGTTGAAACTAACTTAAATTGGTACGGGGGCACTCAAGTGGGTGAGAGGGAACCCCTGTGGGTAAGGTGAAACTAACTTAAATTGGTACGGGGGCACTCAAGTGGGTGAGAGGAAACCCCTGTGGGTAAGGTGAAACTAACTTCAATTGGTACAGGGGCACTCAAGTGGGTGAGAGGGAACCCCTGTGGGTAAGGTGAAACTAACTTAAATTGGTACGGGGGCACTCAAGTGGGTGAGAGGGAACCCCTCTGGGTAAGGTGAAACTAACTTAAATTGGTACGGGGGCACTCAAGTGGGTGAGAGGGAACCCCTCTGGGTAAGGTGAAACTAACTTAAATTGGTACAGGGGCACTCAAGTGGGTGAGAGGGAACCCCTCTGGGTAAGGTGAAACTAACTTAAATTGGTACGGGGGCACTCAAGTGGGTGAGAGGGAACCCCTGTGGGTAAGGTGAAACTAACTTAAATTGGTACGGGGGCACTCAAGTGAGTGAGAGGGAACCCCTGTGGGTAAGGTGAAACTAACTTAAATTGGTACGGGGGCACTCAAGTGAGTAAGAGGGAACCCCTCTGGGTAAGGTGAAACTAACTTAAATTGGTACAGGGGCACTCAAGTGGGTGAGAGGGAACCCCTCTGGGTAAGGTGAAACTCTTACTGGCTCTGGGGGACGCAAATGCAAGTGTGTGGGAGGGGGGGGGGGTGCACAGGCTAATCAGGGACGACATTCACTTACACTTGATTTTTGCTTGGAAAAGACTTCCTTTTAACCAAAAATTCCATGAAAGCAGAAAGTGATGTTCTAGATAAGCCTGTGCAGACTTGGATCACACTATACACACATTCATTAAGCTCAGTTTTACCAGAATGAGCCTCAAATAATAATGATTACCATTATTAAAGATGTCAAATAAACCTTCAACGTCCATCATTTTCCGGTGCGTGCAGCATTCACCTGCCATGAGCACGGCAGCCACGCGCTGGTGTATGCACCCAATCATCAGCTGGTGATCAGCGGGGGCACCAAGGGGGAGGTGTGCATCTTTGACATCCGCCAGCGTCAGATGAGGCACACGTTTCTGGCCCACGACTCTATGATCCGGTGTATCACTATTGACCCTGAGGAGGAGTACTTCGTTACCGGCTCTGCAGACGGCGATATTAAGGTATATTCAAGTTTAACTTGTGTCTCATGCTAGCCCTTGTAAAAATATGGTCTAATGATACTGAGAAAAGATTTATCGGGGATATTGAGGATTAATCCTTATTAAGATATAACCTCTTCTATGATTAACATATAATACGTTTACTGTATTAAGGCCATTTCCCTTTATAAAGGTCTAACCCTTTCCCGTTATTAAGGTATAACTTTTTCCTGCTCAGATATGCATTTTAACACTTTTGGTGTCCTTTAGAAAATGACATAAAGACCTTTCATAATAGATTCAACTTTGAAAAGCTTCATTTTCAATCTCAAACAACATAAAACCTGAACAGCTTGCAAGTTACTCGCCGGCTGTTCTGGTTTTATGCTGGTTGCATATAGCCATTTTCTCTTTGCCTCTGAGTGGGAAAGGAATAATCAAATGTCACTTGTGTGTCATGAAAAAAAGTGACAAAATAGTTTGCAGTATTAGCCCAATAGCAAAAAAATGTCTTTTATAGATTACAATTCTTTCCCTAGCATTTACACAATTAAATGAATACATTTGGCTATTTTAATGTCATCTTTTTATATTTTATAGCAACCTTTTTTTAACAGCATCCTTTTTTAGCTTACCTGTGTATAAAGTACTCATTATAAGCTATTGTGCTTGCTGCCCTGATGAATTAAGATAATATAATAAACCAAATATTCCCAATTGTTGACGTGTTATTTCCCTTCAGGTGTGGGGCCTGGATATCCACCAGCAGATTGCGTCGTTCCCAGGGGAACACACACGAAGCAACACGTTCTTCCGCAACGTGGGTTCTGCCACAGGAGTAACGCAGCTCGCTATTGGCCCAAAGAACACGCTGTTCTCGTGTGGAGTTGACGGAAGCATGAAGTTCCGTGCCATTCCAGAGCGCGACAACTTGGTGCGTGTCTGGAACAGTCAGTGAGAGTGCAATAAACCATCACCACTTTCTTCCTTCTTTAGCAGGGGCTGTCGTTCCCTTAGAACACAATATTTCATATTACGCAGTTATCCCCAGAAATGGATGGTATTAAAAGATATTCTTTTTTTCCAAAATGTCATGTATTATGTAAATTTCCAGCATAATAAGGGCCAATAAACACATCCCATGACGGTGTAAAGGCTGTTTCAATTGCCTGTGATGTTGTATATATGTGGTATTACTCGATAAAGATAATGAAATGTTACTGAAATATTGATATATTTTGTCACAAATGTCAATTTTCGCTATAATTAAGAAGTTGCGTGATAGAAATTACCATGTTACAAATGTATATGTTCAGTATAATAAGAGCGCATTTGAATGTTCAGCTGAGATGTTTAATGTGTTACTGTTGTATGATAATTACAATTTATTTAAGTCTAAATTTCCATGAAAACCATGATTGTTGCGATTTTTTCTTAGTGCTGCAATTTGTTGTTATTATTTCTTACTGCTTTGGTTGTGATTAATCATTTTCTACGTTAATGATTCTGGAATACTGACATAATAGAGAATAAAATATGTATAAAGTATTTTATGTATATATGTATGAAGCTACATAGTTTACATTGTTGCCAATAGTTTCTTATTGTTATATCTGTTAGTTTTGTCTTGTCATTTTTTCATTGAAAGACAGAATTCATGAGTAATTAGCAGGGTTACACATAAACTAGATTTTAAATATTTATATTGAAGATTCTGTGTATGTTAAGATTTGTGTATAATTTGGACAAGTGTGTATTAATTGTAAATTTTAGATTATTTATTTTATAAATGTTATAGCTTGAGGTTTAATAACTTGTGTGTGGAACATTGAAAACAAAGTATCTGTTTTATATATAAATAATGAGATTTTAAAGACTTGGAAATATATTTCTTGTTTACAAGAAGTAAATTGCACACATTAATTGATGCTTCAAAATATATTAACCATTTGTTGCATGTACCTGTCTATCTTTATTCCACAACACTGCTTGATCAGAGTCATGAGCTCACATGATAGGTTGCATTTGCCATTTGATGATGTTTATTGCTTAATTGCGGTATTTATTGCATGCAATGAAATGTCATCAAGTACAGATGGTTCTACCAAAATATGACCCTAATTTATTTGGGTTGCATGCTCTGATTCTTCTGTTTGTGCTTCTAGTCATTGAAAACGAGCCATGCTGTGGGAAAAAAAGCTTTAAGTGTGTGTGCGTAATAAAGTGTTGTCTTAGATAAGCTGGTGCAGTCTGCTCAGGTGCAGGGACGACACTTTCCACCTAAACTGGATTTTCGCTAAGAAGAGACTTCCTTTAAACATAAAAAATATAAATAAGCATAAAAAAGTTGTTCATGATAAGCCTGTGTGGACTGCTCATTTTCAAGGGATTTTATTCTGTTTGCAAATCAGTGATTTTAACAAGATTGAATGTTGATTTTGCTGGACTTGTAAGTTTTAACTCATCTTCAAGAACAAACAGTCGTTAAAAAACGGAGTAATGGATGTCCTTTCAAGTTTAGCTTATAAACAATGTGAAATATTCCAGGCAGAGCTATTTTTACTTATTGAAAGGCAATGCTTTTTAGTGTCTCTGTGTAAAGATATTATGGATGAATAGTTTAAGCTAAGATTAGGTGTTTAGATTGTGTAACAGTCCGCAGGTACTGTGTTACAATTTGTGATATTACAAGATTTATTTCAAATGCTTTAGTCAATAAGGCTTGATATGTGTATGTGTGGATGTAATTGGTTTGATTTCATCTTGTTGATATTATTTTAATGCCAGCTTTTGTAAAGTTTGAAAACCCAATTTAAATTCTCTCATGAAGTAGATTTTAAAATTTGAATTAGTTGAATGTTTGTGTTTCCAAAGGTGTCGTAGACATTGCGTATGAGTAGAACACGTATGAGTTATCTATAAATTGTATTGCATTATTTGCTTTTGAATGAATAAATATAATACTCCATAAGGTTTGCTTCTTGGTAAATTCATATGAATGATTGAGTTGTGATGATTTCTGTGTATGTTTTTTTTTTTAAATATTGATGGTATTCAAATATACTCAAAAAGTGCATAAAAAGGAAAGAAGATAAAATGCTAAGAAAGGAAGGCATTTCTAACAAAATTACATGGTTTTTAACTAATATACTAGATCTCTTTGTCATATTATTCACAAGAAAAAAAAATATTGTGTCGAAACTATTACACAAGAGATTGAATGTCAGATGATACTTAAGGTTTTTGTTATTGCAAAAATAAGTGCAGACATTATTTTGTTTTTATTATTTTCATGTTCAACTTTTTTATCAATATAATGTTTCTAGAATCATATGGGCTGTGCTCTGTGAAAGAAGGATTTAATGCATTTGCGTAAAGTGTTGTCCCTGACAAGCATGTGCAGTCTGCACAGGCTAGTCAGGGACTACACTTCCTGCTTTTCTGATATATGTTCTTTTTGCAGAAAGTATCTTTTTAGCAAAAATCCAGTTTAAGCAGAGAGTATTATCCCTGATTAGCCTGTGTACACTGCACAGGCTAATCTGAGATGACACGTTAAACACATGCATTCAATCCCCTTTTTACAGAGCACTGCACATATACTTATTTGAGTTATCTAGTTTATTTTGCAGGCATGTAACAAACAGAGAAATGGTATTGGTACAAAAGCCTTTGAAACTAGTCTAAGTTATAGCCTGTAAAACAGTTATCATGTTGATAACATAAATGTTCATGTATATCACATTAAATTTAAACTTGAATTTTCTTTTTATAACTCATTAAAAATATATATTTATTTTTTTAATTATTAATTATAAGTAAAAAAAAACACATGAAGTTTGTAAATGCTGAACTTGTAAACCATTTTGTAAATATGACATTTTATTCAAGCTAGCCATTTCATATTGTCTTGTGAGGTCTTTGTTGTTTTTCACAAACAGTTCAAACATTTTTCAA
Source organism: Dreissena polymorpha (assembly GCF_020536995.1). NCBI lineage: Eukaryota > Metazoa > Mollusca > Bivalvia > Myida > Dreissenidae > Dreissena > Dreissena polymorpha. The sequence continues at coordinate 66,535,063 of NC_068358.1, read as the reverse complement.
ATTATCAACAATTTCAACCAAGTTTGTAATCGTCTCTTGATTTATAAAATTCTTACAGAAAGTGAGCAGAAGTAAATTTAATGCCTCCCTTTCAGAAGTTTTGAATGGGAATTATAAGCCATGTACTTTCTGGTAATTGTTTTTTAAATTTAAGTGCATGTATAAAGATAAACTGTGTTCATTTTCAACTTAGGAACTTTAAAAAAAAATTATTCTGTTTAAAATTTCTTTCATCTTAAAAAAACACTTTTTGTTCTCCCTGTCTTTACAGTCTTATCACAAAGTATTGTAGTACATAATCTTTCTTTGATAACTTACTTGATTTTTCGTATCAATAAATTATTTTAAGTTATTTAAAATAGTCTTGTTAAGAAATTGTGTTTTGGGGATTGAACAAAACAAGATATTGTTGATACGATGTTGTGTATAAAAGTGTAAGATATTCATGATTTGTGCATGGTTAATGTTGCTATCTTAATTAACTCGTTAATGAATTTTTATGCAGTGTTGTCTGGTTTTATTCTAGATGATCAATTAATCATGTATTGTAAATCTTTGTTATTTTACTTAACCATTATTATTATTACATTACCAATGAAGGAATAAAGTCACAAACTATATTATGCCTTATTGATGGCCTATGATTATCCAGTTTTATTCGTTACTTGTGATAACATCCGTGTTTAATCCAGAAATTTACACACATATTATTTCAACTGAGCCATCAAAAGTGAATTTACAAATGCGTATACTAGTGTATGTTTTATGCCCACGGTAGGGTGGCATATAGCAGTTGAACTGTCAGTCAGTCAGTATGTCCGTCCGTCCGAAAAAAACTTTAACGTTGGCCATAACTTTTGCATTATTGAAGATAGAAACTTAATATTTGGAATGCATGTGCATCTCACGGAGCTGAACATTTTGAGTGGTGAAAGGTCAAGGTCATCCTTCAAGGTCAAATGTCTAATATATGGCGTCTGTCCGTCCGTCCAAAAACTTTAACATTGGCCATAACTTTTTCAATATTGAAGATAGCAACTTGATATTTGGCATGCATGTGTATCACCTGGAGCTGAACATTTTGAGTGGTGAAAGGTGAAGGTCAAGGTCATCCTTCAAGGTCAAATGTCAAATATATGGCGTCTGTCCGTCCGAAAACTTTAACATTGGCCATAACTTTTTCAATATTGAAGATAGCAACTTGATCTTTTGCATGCATGCGCATCTCACGGAGCTGCACATTTTGAGTGGTGAAAGGTGAAGGTCAAGGTCATCCTTCAAGGTCAAATGTCAAATTTATGGCTTCTGTCCGTTCGAAAACTTTAACATTTGCCATAACTTTTTCAATATTGAAGATAGCATGAAGCTGCCCATTTTGAGTGGTGGAAGTTCAAGGTCAAGGTCATCCTTTAAGGTCAAAGGTCAAAAAAAAATCAAAGCAGGGTTCTCATGAAGCTGCACATTTTGAGTGGTGGAAGTTGAAGGTCAAAGGTAAATTTTTTTATTTTTTTTTTCAAAGCGGCACAATAGGAGGCATTGTGTTTCTGACGAACACATCTCTTGCCGGTATACTGATACATTATGAATGTTTTTATGTACTTGTGTGGATGTACACATCCGTCATAGGCACATTGGACTTTCCTATCAGCTTGCTGGGTGGTGTATCAACTATGTACTCGTCCATATTTCTCACCGTATTGTACACAGTACAACGCCTTAAAAAAACTTTTGTTATTGAGTTTGTTAGAGAAACATGATTTCTTATAAAACCCTCGATCACATTAAAATGACATATGTAATAATGATTTTACACATGACATGTATTGAAATGACCTTCGGTGGCCCCCTATGTTTAGTTAAAACTTATTTATTTGATCTCGGTTGCACACTGGACACGTGGAGTCTCCTCCTGTAACTCCTCTCCCCGTATGATCTCGTCAAGCAATCAAAGCGCTGAAGGCACTGCAGTTGTTGTTCGCTCTTTGAACGTATTTAATGACGAGTTAACGTGTGACGTCACACGCACCTGCAAAGTTTAGACTCCGCCCACTGGTTGGCAAAAGAGGTGCAATTTATATAAGCGCATATAGAGAAGGTTGACGAAATCTTCGTTTTTAATGATAATCATGCACAATATCGAATATAATTTTACTAATTATGTCTGAATAAAACATAAGCATGCAAGGAAATGCATCTTTGGAACGATTTTATTGTTTTTATTATTATTTGTTTTTACTGACAACGAACTCGGGAGTGGAACACAATCTAAGAGCTCGGTATGTGGTTAAACAAAAATCTCTCTACTTGGCACTTCATCGCGACCATTTTTAGTTAAAAACTTCTCAGGAATTAAAATTCTTTTAGAATGAATTAAATTTAATGAACGAAAACAAATAAGGATAAAAACAAACAACGAATAGGTCAATTGTATGTACGCGACATAGGGTAACTGATTTGAACCTTTATGTGTCTGGAAAAACTTACCTTCTTACACATTCAATAAATTCTTTTATTTAATGTAATTGTTTTATTTTATTGTTCACACTAATTTTGGCACTCTTTGTTGCAGCATTTATATCACGGTGTATAATTGAACCTTTGTTATCACAAACCGATTATCTCGTTTTCGGATACTGTCCAGACAATTACAAAGAAAACATGGTGTCATAAACCCAGGGACCTACACTTGGACCCCTGCATAAACCACATGTTGCAGACGAGTGTCTGGTCAGTAAACATAAGTCACGATACCTCTATGTCATCTCTTGGCATATTGAGCAATCATTTAAGCCACATTTTAAAGCTAAAAATACTGATAAGTTAATTTTTTATGAAATATTTTAACAAAAATAAAGACATTTGTCGGAAATGTATTAAAGGGAACGAGTGTATATATTTATTAGCCAGTTAAACTTAATAATACATTGTTTAATAACTATACATTTAAATATTGTGCAATTTTACTGCTATGCAATTAAGGTATTTAACGGGTACCGGCAAAAGTTAACTCCGCTATTATGTGTAAAGATTGTACATTACTGCAGGGTGCGAAACACGATCATGAACATAAGCAGTCACAAAAGGGGCCGTTAGATAAATTAAATATATGCATCTATCATAAAATGCTATATTTTTATCACTCCTTATTACTAATAGAGATTTCAATATACATGCAAAGACAGTTACATTTGGGTAATTAATATGCAGGGTTTTTCCGTTTGTATGGTAAATTGAATTTATATTCATTCAATGTAAACGAAACGTAAATTCATTCAATGTAAAAGAAAATTACCAATATATTTAAAAATAGAACTGTATTCCGCTTTTTAGGGCTTTTTTATAATTGATTAAATGCACCTCTGACTCTATTGATCGCTGATGAAATAAAACACTATCCACACCACTTAAAATTATAATACAATTAAAATATGTTTTATTAGTGTTTAAATATAATTTATTCAAGTCTTATTATCAGAAAGAATACGGCTTATTTATTGTTTTGTTTTGTTGAATTGTCAGTATTAAGTCTTCCGATCACGTTTACTCTATGCTAATAACTACTTCGTATTTTTATGAAGAGGAAATTTTATTTGTGAATATACATTTATATGGTACTAAATATGCTATATTTGCACTTTTTTTTAAAGAGTTTTAATGTTTATTTCGTATTTATTATCAATTTATTGACTAAACAAAAGCCCTTTATACATGTTTTACGTTACTGTAACCAGTGTTTTTGCCAACCAGTCAGTGCGCATGCGCGGAAAATCCCGAATGTAAACAATAACAATTAACTCGTCTATATTACTTACAGTCACAGGACATGGAGTTCGACATTTCAACGTAGGCCAATCGAACAGACACGAAAAATGCAAACCCATATGTAATTTACTTTTAATTGTCTACAGTGGTGAGATTTGGAATAAAACATCAAGGAGGAAAATGACATTTATTAACAAGCTGTTATAATTTTAAACAGGATTTACACCAACTTCACTTATGATAACAAAGATGAAAAAAGAAATTCAACGTATATCAAAGTTAGCGCTAAGGAAAAGTCTGTGAGTCTAACACAGAATGAACCACATCATTATTTTAATAACAAATGTATTGCAATCAACGAGAATTGCAGACCTGTTTACTTCTACGGATTCGCCGTAGTTACTACGGATTATTTGGCTAAACTACGCACTACGGATTTGTACTGAAAAACTACGGATCCATCGATCAAAACGGTCAAATTTCAGTTTTTCATCGTACTTTCGCTTATTTTCGGTCTTTGCGGGTAATTTATCAATCATAATCATTTTGGCGCTTGCGTAGTAAGAAACGTTAAAATTCAAGCCACCCGGGGAACGAGTGCTGATCGAGCTTGTCGAGTCGTCACCGAACAACTGACTTGCGTATTGGTTCGCAAATTTAGCCGAATATATACGATTTTACGTTGCTATCCAGTATACACATCTCTCTCTCTCTCTATTGCGGAGAATACCGACGATAGTCGACGTATCGGGATTGAGCACGTCTGTTTTTACACATGTCCAAGATGGCGGCAAGCAGACGAGAAATTGCGATTAAAGGCGAAAATAATAAATACCATTCAAATTAACAACGGATATCATATGGTCATTAGGGAATAATGTAATGCGTGTGTCAATTCACGCAAAATACTACGTTTGAGATCAAAAATAAAATATTTATCAGAAACATGCACCGTGAATGTGCGTCACGGAAACAAGTGTTGGAAAATTGTAGTTCAGTCTACTCACAAAGTTAAAGTATTTATTATAATGAGTATCGTTCGCAAAAGGTAAGAGACAAACATGATTTGATTTATATGTTAGTAGATCTGTGTATACTCAGATTCATATGCATATTCTGCTTTATTATGTTTGTTACGCTGTACAGTTTAATGAAATAGCATTGAACTGAGGTTGTCAAGTGCAAGATATTGAAAGGTAAACCACAGGAGTCTGAAATTCTATCCATAAAGCTAATCTAATGGCTAAATAAAAAATACCCCTATATAGTATAAAAGTCTGTATACTATATGGGGGTATTTTTTATTTAGCCATTAGATTAGCTTTATGGATAGAATTTCAAACTCCTGTGGTTAATCAAAATGGCGGTCAAAGGTGAAAAGCGAGGTCGCCGCGTGACCGGAGTAAATTTGAATAAATTACTACGTTCGGCTTAAAATGCGGGAGGGTTCCTATTGTTTTCGACAAAAGATTGTTATATCAAAATAAACTTCAGAATATTCCCTACAATATGATATATGATGCATAGTTCGGAAATCAGTTCTTTTTGTAAAAAATCGGCAACACTTTAGGGGACTATATCTTCGGTTCGGATGAACATAGAAATTTGCATCAAAGTCATAAATGGAGGTCGTGAACTTTTCTAAATGCATTCGTCCATCTCATTAGTACTCATGAAGTTTAAGTTACCGGTGAATGGGAATAAAGAGTACATGTGTCACGCGCCGAGTGCATGAAAGTTGATAATCACGCGAAACAGCGAAAAACCATAATATTTATTTTTATTAACAGATAAAACTGGGTTATAGTTAGCTCAAGAAACTTCAGCGTACAGTTTATATAGTATTGACAGACCTGTACGCTGAAGCGAACCCCGTATCGAAAGTCAACCAGAGTCGTAACATATTTATGTCACGCTATAAATCAAAGAAAGCTCATTTTCTTGGATACATTTCTACATATATTAGTGAATGAATATAAATTACTGCATCTGGGAATATTTTAAGGTTCAAATATTTCAAATGCATCTTACAATTGATGAAAATAACTCTCATCAGTCTGAAATTCACAATTTTGACGCCATTGTCGCTTTGTCACGTGACGAGTTTTCATTTGGATACTTTCGGATCGACCTTGACATTTTTTGCTGAAATTGTAAACATTACTTTGGTTTTCCAAAGACCTTTAGATAACATTCTATAGGTCTTTGGGTTTTCTGAAATCTATTATTTGTGATTAACAACTTACGTATGGTGGATTATAAGACTGATTTCAGTGTGAATCAGGTAGTTTTAAATAATATTTACTTTGAGTTTGTATTAACACTACAATTTGTTTACAAAACAATCCAGAATAATCTTAAATACCGGGAAATGTCATTCTGAATTTGAAAACACTTGAGCACATGGTATGTTACTAAAAATAGAAATAACGTCATATGACTGTGAAATATCGGGAGATTTGCATTTCAAGAAAGTTTGTCACATCGCTGTTTTTCGCGATATGTAAGAGCAAGATAGATAAATTTTAAATGTTTAAGATAGTATTTTGTGAAAGAATATATCAGTTAAATGTGAAAAATGTTAATCTTTCCGATCAAGTTTGATTTGGGCCAATAACTGCATATAAAAGCTGTTTTGGACGGGTCTTTGTTAACTGTCAACTTTTCGGAAATTTCTGGTTGACTTTCCTTATGGGGTTGGTCCATAACTATAAAGTCGCGCCAGTCAAAATCATAACAAGCGACATTTAAAGTTATGGTAGCCAGAACTAGGTTATAGTGGGTAAAATACAAAAGTAAAACATGCATTTTGTAGAGAATTTTATTAGCTTTTAAATGAGACCAATTATAAAAATATTCATCTACAAATGTAATTTTATTCCCCAAAATGCCACAGGAGGTGTAGACTTTTCACAGTTTTCCAGATAAAATGTGGGATTATCGGAGATTAGCAGGGGTTGCTACTTATATAAAATAATTTAAAATAAATATCTATCAAAATCTTTTATTTAATCTTACTTGTGTGCAGAATAGACAATCCCAGAATCGATAAATTGACCGCCGCCATATTGGCTATCACGTGACCCGATACTGAAAACGGTACTGAAGAATTTGGCAGATTACAGCGTAATCGGTATCCGGACAATCGCTCTTACGGTAAATCGAATAATCATAGTGCACACCCGCTTTATTCCAATAAACAGTACTTAATGACTTCGCACAGTAGGATTGAAAACATTTGAAACATGAAACCAAGTGTCGATATGTTAAAGATCGTTAATCAATATAAGTTAAATAAGAAATATACACGATAGATTTATAAAATATGTGTCTCTGCAACAATATCAGTGACAACACGTAATGTTTAATGCCAAGTTTCTTTTTTTAAGCTTACCTTTCAGTAATGCCTTTTTATAAAATTTAATGATTTCTTTATGGAATAAAATTATTCAATGAAAATTATAAAGTTTATAGAAATGTTTAAAGTCTGAAGTAAACGTTGTGATCTTAGCGTAAATAGTGCCGAAAATATTAATTGGCGAAACTTTGAAAGATTTCAGCCCGGGGTAGAAAAATTTATTGAAAGGTAGATATCTGCCTTCAGGGTTTTCATTAGGAGGCGGCCGGCGGCCGATTTGACCGCCTCAAATGTTATTCAGGCCGGCTCAAATTCGGAAAGAAAATTAAAACAAAACATCGGCAAATTTTCACGACGATGACGAGATATTTAGTATTCGTTAATATACTAACTGTCTGAAACGGAAGTAAACAACCTAAACCGATATATGTTAACTGCTTTCTCATTGGTCGTATCGATATAATTGTCCAATCGCGGAGCGGTTAACGAGACTGTACGACTTTGATTCAAGGTCACAAACTGTGACAAAGTCAACAATTGGATATGTAAAAAAAAAGAAAAATAAACGACTATTTCGTTTGTGTTTCGAGTAAGAACGATAGTTCGCTGTTGAAGTTATCTTGTTCCAGTTTTTTTAACGTTTATCATTTACCGGCACCTCCGGATAAATGCACTTTCCTGCTACACTTACATTTCGTTTTTTATTTGATTTTCGACAGATTTCGTTGATGTTTGTTTTTTTCCGCGGAGTTTTGATCCTCCGAGCGGTAAGTGGATTTATTTGTTACCACATTTTACAGGAGGGTGAGTCTTTCATTAGGATAAATGAAACTCTCGATCCCCAAACTCTCCTGATTTTTCCTGATTAAGGTCGGATTTGGTTGGCTTAAATGCTAAATATATTGAATTGGCACTGCAATGTTAAGCTATGTCCAAATTTGTATTTGAAAAAAATGGCCCAAAGAAGATTCCTCAGCAAAATATTTAAATCCTAAGATTGCATCAGCTGGGGCAACATATGCCCGATTTTTTTCCCAAATAATTTCCTAAGTTAATAAAAAAAACAACAACAATTATTCTCATGTCAACAGGCACGCAATCTTTATAATCTGAATAATCAATTATTTCAGAAAAAGACAGTCATTGTGTCCTCTTAACACAGTATTACTTATAAATGTTCAGGTATTTGATCATAAAATGCTTTAGTATTATTGTTTTAATTATTGTGATGTTTATCAGACTTTATTTTTCTTAAGGTAATTTACTCCTTTGGTAATAGTATTTGAATTGCTATTCACATACTCTTGGTAAAATGGGATCGTGTTAAGTAGAGGTTAATTATATTGAATGTTATTGTTTGACATGTGATAAAGATGTTTACAGTGTGTACTGTTTCTTCTTATTTGCAATAACTACTTGTGGACAAGTCATTTAAATTGATTTAGTTATATATTTTGAAATGTCATAGTCATTATTGGAAGTTACAACTTATTAAAATGTTAAAATTTCCAGTGTTTGTTTAATTCAGATTTTCATTAATACTGTAAAGAATACATGTTATGTACTGCACAGAAATTATACATTAAGCTAGGGCCCGGGCCCTTCGCCCCCGACGGGGACATTCCACCTCAGACCCATGCATCTACATGAAAATTTAAAGAAATAGATTTTGATATTTGCTAGCCAAAGTATTTTTTTCTGTTTTGAATCTCTTAAAAATACAGGTGTCTTAAAGCTCAGGAGAAGCGATTTCTTTGTTTCAAATAAGTTAAATTGCAGGTGCTTCCGGGGACATAAAACGGCATATTCACAAATCTCTGGAAAACAAACAGTGCTAAAAAATATTTTAAGTAGTCATTTACTATTTAATTGATTATGTCCTCTGATTGTTGCATTTTTAATTTAAATATGTGTTCCTATATGCATTTATTGTTGTATTGACTTAAAAAACTAAAATGGATGCCCATTCTTAGTTTGCTGTCTTAGTCTACCCTAAAATTATACATGTTTTTTTGCATAATTGAATTATCAAAAACTGCATACTTTTAAAGGCATTGTCAGAGTTAATTGGTTAAGTTAGAGACAAAGTAAAGCAAATATATTCATTTTTCTTAAAATGAATCATCCTCTCTGGCCCCCTGGACCCCTGTCCAGGGTGTGCCCTGAACCCACCGTGGCTCTATCGGCACCCAGATTTTATTTTCAGGATTTCAAATTTGGGACAATTGACACCCCTGAGAGTTGATGTAACCTGAGGACTTTACAATTCACATTAACATCCTCTATTTTAACTGAGGAAAATCATGTAAAATATATGCTCCCAAAATCGCTCAAAAGCCACGATTTGGCACCTTTATTTCAAAAAATTTCCGGGGGGCATGAGTAAGTTTACCCCCTAGAACGTTGGCCTCCTCAAATAACTCAAAAGCCTGCTACAAAGAATCCTAATGAAAACCCTGCTGCCTTTGTTTTAGCCTATATAATTTCTTAAAAATTTAATAGCATCTAAAATCACGATAAACATGTTCAACATGAAAAATATGGAGCCTATAATAAACTTGAATAGTTCTAATTGTTTTCTGTAGATTTCCTAAACTTGAGTCTTTTCGTAATAAAGTCTAAATTTACGATAAAAAAATAAAAACACGAAAAAAATAATAAGTGATTTTGCTTCGTTTATAACGGATGATAAATTTCAGTAAGATAAAGGTCTTGAAAAAAACACATCAGCGATAAAAGAGCGAATGAATGGACCCTCTAATTAATTAATTAAATGGGAGGCGATGTTCCAAGTGTGGATTAAAAGCCTTTATGGGTATGCCCTTGACACCACCTGTCTGCACTGTGTATATACCGTAATTAAGATAACATATCACATGTCGCCTTTAAATAACATGTTAAATGACAATCAAGACCTTATTCTTGCCAGGGACCTTTCCAAATAGGTCCCCGTTTATTCTGAGTTTTATTACTCTTATGCAGACAAACCTTATTTCTACTTATAACGTAATAACTTGTCTTAAAAAATCACGAACTCTTATTTGATTATCAGATCGATAACTATTTAAATCTTCAAATATATTCGATAAATTTTTTCTCCTTCTTGTTTTGTTCAGGGACCTATACAAACATATATGTCCCTGTGTTTTTCTTCAGTACCTTTTTGGAGGGGCGCGCGAGTATTCAGGGGCGGGTAATCCGGGAGGTATCGATTTCTGGGATTGTCTATAACATGCGTTTTTATGCCCCCTTTCGAAGAAAAGGGGGTATATAGTTTTCGCACTGTCCGTCGGTCAGTCTGTCACACTTTCGTGTCCGCACTCTAATTCAAATAGTTTTCATCCGACCTTTTCCAAACTTGGTCAGAAGTTGTATCTAGACAAAATCTAGGTCAAGTTCGAATATGGGTCATGCCGGGTCAAAAACGAGGTCACGGGGTCACTTAGTGCATTTCAATAACTTCTATCAAAGCGTTTATTGGGGGCATATGTCATCCTATGGAGACAGCTTTTGTTGCTCTTCCATTTATAAACAGACTTGCAGATTGATAAAGTTATTCAGTTATTTATTAATCTGTAGTGTTTGTGTATCTTTTACAGAAAAAAATGTCCGACCAACGGCGACCCAGAGTACAGGCCAGAATGAAATGCTCCCCGAGGCTGTTGTGCAAGATTCAGACAGCAACGTGTTATAAAGTGATATTATGGACTAGACATCTTCATTTATAGTTATAAAATGTCACGATTATATGTTCTTCTGTCTCGCAAATACCGTAACGTTCTAGCTACGCATACTTTAAACATTTTGGAGAAATCGTTCTCATATGTGAACATATTTTTGGAACATTTAAATATAGCTAGCACACATTGTTTCCGTGAAAGCCACACAATTGTGGCTATACATTATATGTTACCTGATGGTTGAAATAGGCTTTTCCCTTGTTGTGGTAATTTGTAACCTTTGTATCACTTTAAAAACTCATGACGTAAAGTTTGTAGGGGTCTGCTAGATAGTTTCAGAAAAAGTTTTCTATGAAACTTTATGGGCATGTTACGAAATGATATGGTCTTATTTATTTAGAAGTATTTTCTGTGTATGTTTAACTATTTTTAATTTTGTAACTGGGAAAATTTGCAAATTTTATATACTTTCATAATTGTAAATGTTTACTGTGTACGGGTGTCGAGAACAAATTTTCTTTGTATGAAAAGAAAGCTATACAACTTTAACTTTGTAGAAACTTTGTAGAAATAATGCAATAAGACATGATTTTTATGAAAAAATTGTGTGATTAATAAGAGACCAAAACTTAAACATTGTTATAAAAAATTTCTTGGCTTTGAATGTAAGGCCTACACAACTTTGTAGGTTTCCACCGTCCCGACCGACCCCAATTTTTTTCAGACCCTTAACATTTTTTTGCCATTTGAAGTCAAGTTTTTGTATCGAATTTGTAAAACTGGATAATTTTATAAAATAATTATTTTGCCATCACAGAATTACAGAGAAATGATGTTGCAAAGACAAATGGAAGACTTTTGTCATTGAACATATGTTTTTTTAGTGGAAAATAACGTGTACAAGTAAAAAATTAGATGGAAAAAGTTGCGGCGACCTACATTGTACCAACCCTTTTTTTTTGGCAACATGTTAGTGGAAAGAGACAACTTTTTTACGTTTAATATCGATGTTAAATATTTTGCAGTTGTAGACAATTGGCTCTAGTATTGTGTGTTGTGTAGTGTGTCAATGATACAGTTAGGTCATATAAAGGTTGCATTTTGGTTACTTTATAACGTTATTTTATAACGTTATAACAACGTTATATGGAGTCCAGAACATCACGTCGTATGGACGTTGTAAAATAACGTTTTACCAACGTTATGTATGACGTTATTATAACGTTTTTACCACGTTATTGTGTTTGCTGGGATGGCCCTTTGAAATTTTCCATTAACTGTACATATAGTGCAATTCTTGTCTGGGCTATTTCTCAGCAACTAATGACTGGAATTCAATGAAACTTTATGGGAAGCTTCACTACCAAGAGGAGATGTGCATATTATCAGCCGGTTCTCGTCGGATGATTTTTCACAGAGTTATGGCCCTTTGAAATTTTCCATTGTTCATATGATTTTTAGATGGTCGCTTTAGCGACCGTCTAATGTGCTTGATGTAAAATTCAGGTCGATACGGCCTGGGTATGATAAGCCCAATTCCCGCTTACACTACGCGCGAAGAAAGAGTTGTATAATTTATGCAAGAGGTTTGAGTTCTCCAATTATGTTTATTCACAAATGGAAACATTATATTAATATCGTGTTAAATGCAATAGTTTCGAATGGTGTTTTATAGAAAAGAATAAAAAAAACAATGATCGTATTGCACGTGTCGCGGAGGAGATTGTTTATGAATGATTAAAATAGTCCACTTTCTGCTGCGTCTGCGTGACGTAGTATTTTCGCTCATCTCATTCATAAATCTGAGGCTGGCGATAAACAAAGGGGAATCCGGGTGAGAATTACGCACTAGTATAAGTTTACGCTTGTTTATATTCACAGGTCTCAATTAATAACACGTTGACCACGAGTTCAACAATTATTACAGGGATACGATAGACAACATAAAAATGATTCATTATCGCTGAAACTGTTAAAAAACATTTAAATATAACAAGAATATTCTCTAAAAAATGTAGTCTTGCTGTTTTGAAATAAGGTTTTGAATTTTGGTTTCTAAATAACTTAATTAAAAACAAAAGTTTAATTATAGTGTTTTTTACTTTTAGTCGCATATTTACCGCATTATAATGTGTGCTATAATAGGCAAACCATACATTAGTAAAATTCAATCTGCCTTCGCACATAGAAGGAATGGGTCAATTAGGTGCTGCGTTTCCTTTGCTTACTTCAGTTAGAGGTCAATTCTTTACGTAAAAGCAATCACAAGGCCCCGGCTTCAGAGGAATTGCGGAGCGTTCTTACATAATTAAAGTCGTAGTCGCATGGTATTTGCGTTTAGCGTCCTATTTGGTCACGTGGTTCTTTTTCGCGGGTGTTTTGGCATTCATGATATGAGCCTATTAATTGATGCGCCTGTCGATAAACAAAGGAAAGTTTACGGGCGATAACAACGCAATAGGTTACGCTCTCACATACAACTCAATGACGTAGTACAGGTCGTAAATTGAGAGATTTGGGAAAAAGTTGACGCTTATTTATATTCTCAATTTATAAAACGTTGAACATAAGTTCAACAATAACTTCAGCGATACGATAGACTAAAAAAAATCATAATCGCTTTACCCGAATATAACAAATAATTTATAATAATAATACGAATGACCTGTTTCATAACCTCGTTGAAGCTACTACATCGGGTATTTCTGGAAAGCGTTCTTGGTTCTCAACACATAGCGGCGATCTTTTGTATTTACGGGTGCGAGCAACGCAATAGTAGAAGCTTAGTAGAAGGTTTAGCTTGTTTATATTCACAGTTCTCAATACATTGACAGTTGGATATGAGTTCATCAATTACTCAGGCATACTATAGGCAACCTCGAAAATGCTTTATAATCGCTAAAACCGAAAACAACTAAATATATTATATTAAATATATTTATAACAATTTTAAAAATGTAGTCGGCGTATACGCCGACTTTGAAATAAAGTTAGCAATTTACTTTTCTAAATAATTGAATATAATTAAACAAAAGTTAAACTATTGTGTTGTGTTTTTCACTTGTAAGCTGCATATTCATCGCATGAAATGTGTGTTAGCATTGTCAAACCACACATTAGTGTGAGTAAATAAAAAATATACTACGGGAGAGCACTTCATATGTGTCCTCATATGCCTTGTTATGAGTATCTTTCTTCATTATCGAAATATATCGTATGTTTATATTTGATTTAAACGCAGTTTTCTTTCGTCACATTTAAATCACACGTCAATAGCGCCGTCATGCGAAAATGGGTCTTATGCGTTTCGGCAAGCGTTTGTTAAACCCAACATGTGCTCTTGCGCAGTCAGGCCATAGGCGACGCTGTTCGCTTTAAAATCACTCAATATGTTATGTTTCTCCTTACCAGAAGGAGGGATAGCTGAGTGGGCTATTTATATGATGGGCGCATATGGATAAGACCCATTTTTGCATGACGAGGGTCATTACAAATCTCATTGCGAATTGAAAATCCCACATTTAAAAACAATGCTTTTTGATACAAAATTGAATTCAAAATAGCAAACTTGTTAATAATGGCAGCCTATCGACGCATTAAGGAATGATTTCCAGACGTGCTGACCAAGTACGGCAAACATTGTGGTATTATAATTAAACGATTTTCTCTTATCGTGACACTATACTATTTCGCTAATGATTGTTTTCTCATCTTGGAGGCGAAATTGAAATTCTACGAGATGGATTGTAACGCGTAATTGTAACAGGGCCACAATTTGTGTCGTTTGAGCATACAGAGAGTAGTCCGGAATTCCTTACACTGAACAGTGCTACATCCTTTGAATTGAGCACATACGCAGTGATGTAGCATAAATTCAGAGGTTGTATCTCGAATCAGCTTATTAAATATTCGAAAATATTCATGCGTGTCTGTTGGCGTTATGTTAAAGTCACAAAGATGAAAACTGAAACAGCTTCGCCTAAAAGCGCATTAGTGCTCTATACCTATGTTTATGTTAGCGTTGTTGACACCGTGTGAACTGCTCGGGTAACAAGTAAAGCATAAACAGCAATGTTTATATACTTTTATTCCTCCATATACAAGATACGAAGATTATTGTATATTTTGAATTTGTATATGGTGTCAAAAATCAAAAGTTTTGTACACGGAACTATCATTATGAATTTATATTCTTGGTGAGATAGTCATTTGATATTAGAAAAAATATTCCTTTAATATGATGGTGACTGCAAATTTTCTTTATATTAAGTTCTCATTACCATTTTCATCATACTTTCTTTGCTTTCAGAACTTCCAAAAAAGCATGCTGTTTTTATTTTGTCTTAGTTATTTCTATGAAATAATAAGGATGATAAAAAGTGCACACAAAACTCGACCCGTGCGCTATGACACACACTTTTTAAAGTAGAATGGCGTGTGTTCATTTCAAACTTGCGATTGATTTTGAAAAATGAATTGCGTGTTAAATTATGCAATAGCGAACATCTTCAGTGCCTTCAGCGCTTTGATTTACAGAGTTATGGTCCTTTAAAATTTTCTATAAACTGTACGTTCAGTGCAATTCTTGTCCGGGCTTTATCTCAACAACTACTGACCGGAATTCAATGAAGCTTTATGGGAAGCTTAACTACCTTGAGGAGATGCGCATGTTATTTGTGGGTTCTGGTTTGATGATTTATTTAGAGAGTTATGGCCCTTTCAAATGTTTAAGTTGCTAAACCATCCATCTTATTTTTTTGTCCAAAGTTATGCCCCTCAAGACGTTTCCTTTTATCCGAATAAATAGTGCAATATTGTGACAAAAAAAAACTTTGGGGAGCATCACTCGTCTCCGACGGTTTCTTGTTTCTACAGTTTCAATGGGTCAATACTTCTCATCGTGTGCATCTATTTCGATTAAATTTTTTCATCACAAATTACTACATGTACGGAATTGACATTCGCAAATCTGGGCCGTATAGTCCGCAAACCTGGACCGTATAGTCCACGAATCTGGGCCGTATGGTCCATGGTCCGTATATTCCGTATACCCTGAATTGCACGTCTATATATAGTTACAGCACCTGATCTGTTGCAACACGCATGCTTTTCATGCGTGAAACTTGACAGACGACAGCAACAATTTAGCACTCGTTTAAAAACAGGTTTTTTAGATGCGTACGAAGGGACGTTAATCAGCAACAAGAGCACCACATAACGGGTGCCAACGCTCGGCTGCGGATGCAGTTTTGAATAAACCCGAACCTCAGAACGGCTTCCACAGCACGTTGAGCGTAATGAGTACCGCCGTCCTGGAACACTTCCGTGATCTTCATAGGACCATAGCCTCGAAATACTGGCATGTATCTCTGCCCAAGGTCTGCCCCATCCGGCCGTCTTCTACGCTGCCAGCCCCGCTGCTTCCGTCCCTCTTCCGGCGACGCAGTGAAACCACTATACACCTACGGACATTAACCATTCTGCTTGGCGATCCATCCAAATTTTGGGAGTCAGCGAAGTCAGTGAGAGAGGACGCCCGGGTCGAGGGATCGCTTGATTAACATAGCCGCCCGCAGAAGTTTCCCTATCCGATCCGAATAAACTTGAGTATAAGCACTAACCCCACGGTCGTGCGCCAGTGTTCATTTGTCATGTCATTGACAAATAAATCACAATCTTTCGTATTAACTATGCTTAAAGAATACCTCTCTTTGCAATGCACTATCAGCAAAACCAGCAGGGACGCCAATGTTATTGTTTCGTCAAAAGAAGTCTACACGCCGCAATTATTGTACGCCTGGCAGCGTTGTCTGCATAATAATTTGCGCCAGAACGTCCATGTAATAAAATAACACAATCCATGCATTGAAAGATCATCGAGGCAGCAACAAAGTCACATTGTTTTTGGATCAGAAACAATAAATATAAGTAGTATGATTATAAGTTTCAATATTGTAAAGCTGTCCATTACACCACACATAAATGAAATTCATTAATGGACATTTTCTTAATCAAATGCAATAACCTAAATTACAGTTGTTGTATAATTCAAATGGAAGACAAGTTGTTACAGTCAACATGAAGTTGTCAATACGCAGCATACAATTGTCGTTACGCCATATGCATTTGCCTTTTAACAACAACCATGTACTTACAGATAAATCCGTCCATAGTTAAACTAAAAAACACATTCTACCAAACCTTTTTTTTAAAACCGACAAAAAAAGATATTGTCAATATCTATGTACATGGTCGAACTATGTATTTTTTAAGAAGACGTTTTGTCTGAAGATTTTTATTGATTTAATTTGTGTATGCATTATAATAAACGGGTAACTAAACATATATAAAAATAAATAAAACAATAAAACATTGCCATCGAGCGCCTATGAAAATTACGTGTCATGCTCAACCACATTCGATCACGTGTATCCGGTTAGTATGCACTATTAATACATTTGGTGGTTTCCCAAACCTCGATAAGACATAACATGAAACGGACGGACTGAAATGGACCCTCAGGTAGTAAAAACTTTTAAACACAAATAGCATTGATATGTAACATCTTTATATCCAACATTAGTGATATCTTACTATTTTAATTTAAGGTTAACGAGGAAATTCGAGGCGTTAAAGATTCCAGTCACGCCATACTGAATAGAGTCAACGAAATAACGAGAGAGGACGACTTTCATCGTTGCAAATGGTACTACCAGTTTACTACATATTGTATGTGTCTGACATATAATTAACACTGTACAGACAAAGACTACATTATATATAGTAGCATTTTGACTAACATGATTTGTTTACATAAACCAGGAGTGTTAAAATAATGCGTGGTATACAGAGTAATTGGGTCATTGTTGTTTAGTTTCGATTTCGTTTAACTAATGTATTAATCATGTTCTATTTGCAGCTCGGAGTCCCTAGAACAACTTACAAAAGGTTGGTGCTAAATCGCATGTCAAGGTTCAATTCGACAAAATTCTGCTATTACATAAAAACTATAAAACATTATTATTATATGAACTCCATTTTCTATTTCGATTCTTGTTACGTTTTTTATATGCACATGCTAGAGTACATGGACAAATCAATGTTTACTAAACATATAAATATATGGATTATTTATTTTCCGTATAGATTTGTCACGTCTCAGCGACCGCATTGAGAAACTTCGATTACACGAAAGCACCAGTGAGTCAGACGCGTCAGAATTCGAACAGAGATTTTCTGTTATTCAGTCGCAGATAGATGAACTCCACCAGTCAGTTTTGGCCTTGTCCGTCAAAGATGCAATACCGGAACTCACCGATTCGAACAAGTCTAATGCTGGTGATGTTACAATTAAAGATGACACTGTGATACATCTTGAAGCCGAATTTAATACAACAGTCGGTGGTAATGTGAACAATGTATCAGCGGGTAATTCTGACATGGTTGCCACTGATCTCGAAGAAGCGGTCGTCCAAGAAACACCATCTAATGTTTCTCCCGACTCGTATGTGTGTTATTAAATATATTATGTTTGTTTATTTGATTCTTCCTATTATTAATGGCAAATAAGATTGGTTGTGCGTACAAGTAAATAATAAGAAAACCGACATACATCCGTTTCATATAGATTTATTTAAAAAGAAAATTATCATGAAAAAATTGTAATGCGCTAGGTCGACATGGAGAAGTAAAATGCCAAAGTGTGACGCTTTCATTTCGTAGTTTTTTGTATATGTTTGTCAAACTTAACAAACGTTGTAATATTTGTTTGTTTTTCTTCGTTTACAAGGGCTGTTATAATTGCATAACTACTTTACAGCCTCCAACGGCAACATCCGAAAACAAATACGAACCCAACTACACCGACGACAAATAACATAAATAGCCCTTTAGTCATGACAACTTCGACAGGTTAGTCTTTCTAAAAGATTATTAATTCATATGTGAAATTCATACATGTATGATCATCAATTACTAATAAATTTTTTTGTCAAAACCACACAATTCAAGAACGTTGTAAAGACTAAAAAACTTATTTTCCAATTTTGTTTTGTAGGCCCTCCTCTGATAGGGAATAGAAAGAATAAACTTGCATTTGCATATAATTAAGCGAAACGTGTATGTTTAAATATAATAAAGAAATTAAATTGTAATGCACTGTGCATGCGATATGGTTTGGGTATGCATATACATAAACTTTATTTTAAATACAATTGGTCGAACACGTACAAACAACTAAGCAGTTTTTCTGCAAGCAATTTTGTTATGTACTTGTATTTCTTTTCCAAGTTATGAGAATACTGATGTGTATTTTTAATTTATCGTTCGTCATATGAACATGTATTGTAATAAAGTGGTTGCAATTTAAATCACGTTACTGTAATATTGAGCGTGTTGATAACCAAACCAAAAAAGCCTACTTTATTCTAGCAAGTGAAAGACCATATTTAAGAGCCAGAAGAACCAAACATGATGCTTCTAAACGAAACAAAAACAACCCAGAAGGAACAGATTCAATCCCTTCAATGTCTGCAGAAATGAAGCAAGTGGTGTCGTAAGTGTTTATAGAATATTCTTGTATTTATGCTCTAGAAGTTTGTGTTGGTCGACGATTGTAATAAATGTGCTATGTTTTATGATGATGTTGTAAATTTGATAGTCATAACATGACACAGAACTTATATAATTAAGTACATGTATCGACATTTGCTAAGTGGGCAAAGTCTGTAATTGTCCGTAGAAGTGTGACCTCTGTACGTGTACTTTGCGATTGTCATTGTTTTCTAAAATACAGGAAAGAAAAATAGATTAAAGAAATAAACAATTCTTCATTTGTTAAAGTTTGTTTTCAAAAGATTATATAACAAAATATATAAAGTAGCATTGGGCACTTATGTTATGATGTTGTGCTTTTGCAGCTCACCGTCCAAAATTTCGGCCGAAGGTTTCAAGCCTAATTTTGTAGTGTCAGCAAATAGAAAACAGCAGCCACCACAATCTATAAGCTCTTACAGCGTCGGTAAATCGAGTTCATCGGGTAATTAGTTTAAACCTATTTATTTAAGCTCGATTGCTTAGAAAGCCTAAGGCTTATTTGAAATGCTATCGAATCAATTTCCTGATACTAGAACCTGTACTTAGTGTGTATGGTGGAAATCTAAAGAACACTCCCACAATTAGGATCGAACCGTGACCGCCCGATCGCTAGGCGGCCACCATAACCGCTACACCACTGCGACTTTTAACCGGGTATTTGAAGGCAACTGTCTCCCTTGTAATTCATACTGTTAAAATAATATGTTGAACACTTAAAGAACTTGATGATATGACTTTTTTTATTCAAAATAAGACTTTATTTCTGAGTGTTTTATTCTTCGCCATTATCCCCATGTATTTAAATGAATTAAAAATGTCGTATCGAAACATGTGTTCATGTAGGTATATACATTTTCAATCAAAAGTCTCGTTCAAACTGTATTGATATTAATAACAGTATTGCAACAATCAATGTCAAGTTAACAATTTGAAACAGAAAAATTGATTTAAAGATATCGCTGCAAGCACTTACAGAAAATCACAATTTGAAATGTGTTCGATGCGTATTCTAGCATCATGAAATATCAATCGATGCAAGGATAAATCTTGCAACAAAATTGTAAACATTTAAATTGTAATGATGTGCATGAATGTGAACACTTATTTTGTCATTTAAGAGACGAAACTGATCAGACAAACAGAGAAAGCATATTTGTTTGGCGATGAGGATGCATGGAAGTCCATGGCACAGATAACCCTAGATAGAGGTACACGAAGTGTTTTATCTGTGAGAAGCATGAAGGTTTTAAAAGAGTAATTTGTATTAGGCAATATGACGAGTTGCATGTTAAATTCAATATTAGATAAAGCATTTTTTCAGTATTAGTATGATAAATTGGATGATGACTTCAAACCAGTACGTCACAATGAACACTTGAATGTTCCACTTATTTTGTATGGATAAAGTGCAAGTACATGCCTTCGTCCAGCCCAAACCCGTATCATGTATCATGGGATATCAAAATACATTGGCACAAATGATAATCATATAAAACAACTTGTCACCTTCAATAAAACTTGTCACTTGATTAAAGGTAAAGGCCCCAGTGGACGCTTGAAGTTTGTACATGATCCTTATATACCAGCAATTGAGATATTGGATGCCAATGTGCCGATCAGTTCAATTTCTGTATAAGGCATTGATTATAATTTTCATCATGCACTTACTATGGTTGCTTCGATATTTCAAAGACCTATATAATACATGTGTGTATAGGTCATTGGATATTTTAAACGTCACAATTGTTAAATAGGTTTTGAAATAGGTTTTATGCGTAGCCACAGTTACAAAGGAATGGTACATACGCGTTGTGTTAACTATACTCATAACTTCAGTAACAAATCTATTGTTTCTGTTTCCAGTGACATTTAGCAGGGGGATACTTCTGACACATTTCCGTTCTTTATGTTTGTTTTCAGCGTTGCAGACAACAGGGCATTTAGACTGCGTTGTGTCTGTGCTTTGTTTGGATATATCGGAGAGCATGGCATCAGGGAATGCATGGGATCATGTCAGGGAATTTACAAACGATTTCCTTACCGGTAGGTAAAACATGAAGTCTAAGTAGACCTCAAAAAATGAAGTCTGATTAGGCCTCAAAAAATGAAGTCTGAGTAGACCTAAAAAGAATGAAGTCTGAGTAGACCTTAAAAATGAAGTCTGGGTAGATCTTAAAAAATGAAGTCTGAGTAGACCTTAAAAATGAAGTCTGAGTAGACCTTAACAAATGCAGTCTGAGTAAATCTTAAAAAATGAATTCTGAGTAGATCCCCCCAAAAAATGAAGTCTGAGTAGACCTTAAAAAATGAAGTCTGAGTAGACCTTTTTATACAATTGTCTCTTTGAAAAGTATTCGCAGACATGCATTACACAGAGCGCTTCTCACATACTGATTAAATTGATTAAGTAACCATGTTTAAGAAGTCAGTGATCAAAAGAGATTGTCGAATGCAACAACGATGAGGTGAATTTATGTCATGTTTTGTGTCGCTGGCATGTCGATAAGCGAGGATTGTGAAACAGTATGTACAGCTGAAAAAATTAAATTAAAAGCATGGCCGTTGTAAGTTGATGTTTGGATTTTTGAATATATTTTTTAAGAATATTAAATATAAATTAAATAATGTATTTACCATAAAAGCGACACGAAATAATAGAAATATTTCTCGATTGTGTAGTAATTACCAATTAACACACGGTTTTCAGTTTTGATGCGAATGAATTTAGCACACGTTAGTCCGAGGAGTTGTAAATTTATATACTGACAACGCTCAACCTAAAATCATTTCGATTCCACATAGGCCTGTAAACGATTTCTGCAATTACAACGCGATGCATATTTAAATTTTAACACTACCTTTAAATTGTGGTTTATTGAAAAGTGGAAACTGTGCGCACGTAATGGTATGATAACAAACAATGCACATATACCGGTAATTGCATTTTCATTAACTGACAGAAAGTTTCTTATGTAGAATATCAATTTGGTATTTTACACTTAATACAATTTTGGTCTGCGCAACTTAAGAATGGTAAAACCTAATGCCGATTCATGTATATTATATTTACTCATAGTTATGAGTAAATTTGTTATTCTCTATTCTCAAAATACTATTAAATACTCATCATCATTACCAACCATATCATCATTATCCTTTCAACATCATTATCATTATCATACAAATAATAACAATGACAAATAGGAGTGAGTGCTTGTATTTGACAGGACTTTCGACATATAAATGCAAGAAAACAAACAATTTGTCTGACGCCCGTATGTGTTCCGTGTGAAATGGAAATCGACCTCAATGCCACCGCTCAGTTGATGAGTCTCGAGACGACAGCAAACGGTGTAACATCTTTGTTCAGATGTCTAAAGAACTGATATGATACTATTTAAATGATGAAGGACATGTTATTATGAATACTCAACATGCACATGATTGACATGTAAAAAAAGTGCAAATTTATTCATAACAGTTCGACGGCAAGTAAATACCTGAAATCAAGAATTACTGTTTGAATAGACTGATCCCTGCCGATGCCCAAAGTGCACACAGGACGCCCCATTGCCCATCAATCCCGTTAAGTTGCTTAAATATTATAAATTTACAAATGTGAAACATTAATTTGTTTAAAGAAGCTGCTATTATCTGTAAGATTCATCCACCACCACCAATCAAGAGAAGTGTACATGACTTCACTTACACCCCATACAAAAATCGGTAGTAATAAACGATTCAGGTAAAACCGCGAGCGGGATACGCAACCATACTGCCCATTTTTCTTTTATTTCCTTTTTCTTTAATGGCAGGGGGACGTATGAGGACCCATAGCTCAAGACCGGTGTCTAGGTTCCTTCATCACCTCCCGAAACCTCTAATTTTAGAGAAATCTACAAATAAGCAGCTCTTATTATACTGTAAAAATTAAATAATCTTTAGTAAAACATGTAAATAAAACGTTATAAATTTCATTGCGCAAATTAACATAACAAATTTACAAAAATTAAAAGCATCCCGTATACACCCCGGACATCAACAAAAAACAAACAAATCACTCAAGCCATACAATCCATAAAACACTTAAAACAATGTTGATAAATCATAAGTATTCCGTTGTTATATATATATATATATATATATATATATATATATATATATATATATATATATATATATATATATATATATATATATTTATATTTATCATATGTGCATATGGCGAATTTTTTTAACAGCTACATTTAACCGACTTCAACATAAAACCAGTAACACCGAAACGAAAAAATTAAGTAATCGTAAAAATAATAATACCTTTTAAAATTAAACGTTCATTACGTAAGAAAACAAAAATGATAACACTGACATTTAAAAATACCAAGATTTCAATAAATATGCAGGAAGTACTATCTCCAGGAAACGAGAGTCTCATATATGAAAGACATAACTTTAAAATTCACAAAAACACAATATGAAGCAAAAGATGAAACATAATAATCAAGAAAACTTAGCTGCTTCAAACTTTAATGTTAATACACCATTCGACATGTTTGGTAAAGAAATCGGTTCGTGTTTAGATCCCATCTCACACGGACTAAAAACCGAACTGAAAATAAACTTAATATCGACTTTATTATTGCAAAATTATAACGTTAAAATGATGTAACCAATTATTTAGATATACATATGTCCATAAAGGGCGGCGGCCGGAGTTATCCATTGGTTTCTTTTCCATTCCTTTTGCCGGTCAAATGCAACCTCGAATGGCGACTCAATAGATTTGCAAATCATATATACCCAAACACGAAAAGCTCGTGCGCTTACGCGTTAAGTCCTAAACACAAAACCCGTGCAATTTTCGCGCTAAACCATTACCATAATCTCTCTTCTAAATAACATGTTTAAAACCATACTATACCGTATTTATCAAACCTAGAATTATTTCATTTATAACTTAAGTATGTTATGTATTTCTCTTCGTTTACTGTTATATAGGATTGGCAGAAAGCAAAGCAAATAATCCTCGACTGAAAGACGAATACGTCGCTGTAGCAACATTTGGCCATAGAACAGAATTAAAACTGATGTTGACGACAAACTACGACGAAGTTCGACAGCAAATTGGTATGTACTAATTAAATGATTATTTAAAATGCAAACGAGACACGAGGAAAAAACACGTGTCATCACGTAAGTGGGGAAAATGTCCGTTTAATTTGTGTTGCAATATTAAAAGGTATTCAATTTGTACGAATACAACATTTTATTTGTAAGCTTTGTTGATGCCGCCTCGTGTATACTTGACAGTTTTTGTTGTTCGCAAGAACAACTAAGATTAATGGTGAAGTTTTGAAAATCGGTATGCAGACAACAACCGTTCACCAAATCACCAAAAAAATCGATGATTAAATTGCAATCCGCGCGAAGAAATAGTTCGCGGAGGTATACTTTACGTAATTAAAAGTAGTGCATTATGCTGGTCACGTAGGGAAAGAATTCGCGCCGCGAAAAAGTATACTTTATATAACATTTTTGCGAAATGAAAATAGTGCACTGTGTGTTACGTAACAATTGTCACAGGGGCAAGACAGCCAATAGATGCATCCACAAAGACGCAGCAGGACTTCTAAATGAACTCATAATAACAGCCGAATCTTTATCAGATCAACGGGAGAAAAACTGGAAAATCCAATATTATTGTACTAAGTGATCAATAAAACCATTATTGCATTGTGTAAAGACAAAAAGAAATATAAAAAACGGTTTTATTTTAATATGCATATACATTCCATTCTATTATGGTTTCATGATACATAAAGCGCAGTTCATTTGGACCATTCGTGACAATCGAAAATAATTTATCCATAATCGCTGAAACTCAACCAAAAAAGAAACTGTTTGCATTGATCATTATAAAACGGAAATTGTTTCATTATCTAATTGAAATCGTTCTTGAAAGACTAAATAGACTACCGAAATTTGCCACTTTGCTATAAATTACACAGTTCGACTTCAATTTTATGTTGAGAAGAATTTTGCTTAGATTTTCCAGTAATAAGAAACACATATATTTTTATAGACCCGCGTCATGCGAAAATGGATGTTATCCCTTATGCGGCTGGCGTAGCTATGGTTCAGCCTGCGCATCTCGCAGTAGGTCAGTAGATACCTAATGAGACCACGAAACCTTGAGGGATTTAAAGCGGACAGCGCAGCTCTTGACCAGACTGCGTAACTGAGCAGACAGGGCTTAAGCTACGCTAGGCAACGCGCCACAAGACACATTTTCGCATGGCGCGGCTCTAAAAGTATTATGTGTCGTAAGAAAACTGCGCTTAATCAAATATTAGAACACCATGTATTTCGATTGTGAAAAACTAAACTCATAATAAGTAATGTGAGGATACAAATGATGTGATCTCCCGTAGTATAATTTTTATTTACGAACATTTAAGTGTGGTTTGAATACACGTACAATTAATAAAACACATTTCATGCGGTGAACAGGCGACTAACAAGTGACAAAAACAACAACAATTTAAACATTTTTCTTTAATTTAAAACGTATTTTCTAGCTTAAATTCAAAGTCAGGATATTATATTTTAGCGTTTCCGATAGACAAACTTGTCAATCGCGATTTAATCAGCTGGCGGTTAAAGTTGAAAATGTTAAAGAAAAGTGCGATTGTCAAACAAATCAAGGCTACTCTATAAATGTATTAGTATTCCCTAATTTAAATGAACTTCGATCAGCAGCTTGAGGCTGCACGTTGCGACCGGGGCAAGAGTCACCCGCATAAAATTTTCTTTAAGACTCCGAAGAATTGCCAAGCGGAATGGTAATTGTCCGTAGTTGGATAGTGGTTTAACTACATCGTATAAGGAGGGTCGGATTGGGGAACTTCTTCGGGCGGCTCTGTTAATCAAGCGAGTACCGTTATCCCTCGACCCGGACGTCCTCTCCCGCTAACTTTGCTGAATCCCAGAACTTTAAAGGCTCGCCAGGCGGAATGGTAATTGTCCGTAGGTGGATAGTAGTTTCACTACATCGCCGGAAGAGGACGGGTGCATCGGAGATGGCAGCGTAGAGGACGGACGGGGCGGACCTTGGGTAGAGATAACAGGCCAGGATGATGGAAGTGTCTCAGGACGGCGGTACTCAGTACGCTCAACGTTCTGGAGAAACCGCTCTGGGGTTCGGGTCGACGGCTTGTGGCGCCTAGAGAGGCCATAAAAGCGGCGCAGCTCGCGAGGAGCGGGAAGAAGGTCTTTTTAATTGTCATCACTCCCTTGGCGGAGTAACCATGTCCTTTTAAGGGCAACCCGACATTAATTGTCTTTAAATTGTCTACAAGTGCAGACTAACGTCTCATTGGCCTCCGTGCAATGGTTTATTTGGATCAAAATTATTTCGTTGGCGAATACCCGGTTAGCCGTGGTAAATTTGACGTACTTTGGCTGAAAATAAAATATTTTTCCTTGAAAGATCACAGGGGAAATTCTGCACATAATGTAGTCATGAAGACTCGGCGATTACCTGTAAATAAACTTTTGAATTGCACACACACTTTAAAGGAGCACTATATACCTTTTTCAACGCGTAATTGCAACAAACGCTCCATGTGGTAATAGATAATATACTGATAAGAGATAGCATGACGAACTTATCAAATATTCAAGGATATTCAACATTACAGGGTCATATGTGCTGAAACAGATGCGTCACGGTAATTTCCCGGCTTTCTTTCTAGTCGACAAACTTTAATTTTCGACTATTATTTTGATTGACGTCGATTAACTAAGCGTTAACCGCCCATGTGGTTAGCGTGTGGCTGTGATATAAATTGGTAAAAACATCATTTTGAATGAAAAATGATCAAATTATAACGACAAATCAACTTCTCTTAAAAATATGACACTATCAAATATATATATATATATATACATTTAACAAGGTATTCAACTCAAAATCACCCGAAAAACAGGGTACATCACTTTGAACAACCATAACTTCATCAAGTATGCAGCGATTTCCATGAACTCTGTCTTATTAAACACAGAAATGAATTTCCATTCTGGAAATGTACATATCTTGTTATTTTGTTACAAATGCTGGGTAAAATTTTAAGAAATAACACGATACACAACTCGTGTGACCTACTAGTCATCGATCAGACCCGATATATGAATAAAATCTTCAGGAGTAAAGATACACCTTCGCATTTGACCAATGAAATAACTCGTGTGTTAAAATGATAGCCAGTTGACATGTATGAAAACAAAGTTTTCAAACTGCGTTGGACAGTTAGTTTTGATGCATTATGTAACGACCTAAACGGAAAGAATGTTTTTTATACGTTCTATTGAATTATGGTACCTAGGTCCGTGAACTTTGCAGGAAAAATGCCATTTTCTCTGTGGAGATTTCAGTCTTTGATCGAGTCTGATCGATGACTAGTAGGTCAAGCAAGTTATGTATCGTGTTATTTCTTAAAATTTGACCCAGCATTTGTAAAATGTTGCAAGATATGTACATTTCCAGAAAGGAAATTCAATTATACGCTGAATAAGACCATGTTCATGGACATCGCTGCACAATTGTTAAGTTATTGCCGTTCAAAGCGATGCACCCTAGTTTCGGGTGATTTGAGTTGAATACCTTGTTATATATATATATTTGATAGTATTTTTTCCAGAGAAGTTGATTTTTCGTTATAATTCGATTATTAACTAGGTTTTCCGAAGGAAAAAACTGGTTATTAGATTGGCGAATGCGGGCGGGCTGGCTGGCGGGCTGGCGGGCGGGTGGAACAAGCTTGTCCGGGCCATAACTTTTTCGTTCATTGTGAGATTTTAAAATCATTTGGCACATTTGTTAACCATAATTAGAGGGTGTGTCGCGCGAAAAAAATACGTCAATATCTCCAAGGTCAAGGTCACACTTTGAGTTCAAAGGTAAAAAATAGCCATAAATGAGCTTGTCTGGGCTATAACTATGTCATTCATTATGAGATTTTAAAATCATTTGGCACATTTGTTCACCATCATGGGACGGTGTGTCGCACGAAAGAATCACGTCAATATCTCCAATGTCAATGTCGCCACGACTAAAAATAGATTTATTTTAAAACAAACTTACAAAGGGGGTTAATTTTGTTTGTTCATTTCAAAAGTTCAGTTTGAGTTGTCTCCCTTTATCAGATTTTTTTTCACAATGAAAACCTGGTTTTGTGACAATTTTGTCCCTTGCTTTTCATTTAAAATGATGTCGGGCATCATCCTCACACCTTTCAACTGCAAGCAATATGTATTTATGAAAAGTAAAAGCAAATGGTGAGCAATTGTATCCTTATGGCGAGTAAGTTGTGTTCTACGCAGTAGCACTTTAAATTCATTATATGTATATTTCGCTTTTCTATAGCCATATGTTCATATTTGTTGATTAAAGTCACTTCGTAAGCATCTAAGTGAAAACGCGTATGTATTTAAAAAAAAAATGCAAAATTGTTGCTGTCGTCTGTCAAGTTCCACGCATGGAAAGCGTGCGTGTTGCAACAGACAAGGTGCTGTAACTAAATAAAGACGCGCAATTCAGTACATGTAGTATTGAATGACAAAAAATTAAATCGGAATAAATGCACACGATGAGAAAGTATTGAACCATTAACATTTTATGAAACTACAATAATTTACGACTTACGTTCCTAAAAAATATTAGTGACGGGTGGGAGAGTAGAGGAGTTACACGTTAATGTCAGTACATGAAAATGAATAAAAATGAAATTAAAATGGAAATACCTTAAATGAAGCATTTTATTTCAGACGAAAAATATTTAAAAAATTAATGTAGTTTGATTTGCAATTTAATACAATGTTATATGATAACAATACATTTATTATTAGAATGTTGCAGTTCATTTTTTGTTAGATCGCCAAACGTTTCCTTAGCGCCAACTTAGGTATACTTGAATTTCTTTTTTCATCCTTGTAATAATAAGTGGAGTTTGTGTGAATCCTGTATACAATAATGTCATTTTCCTCCTTGATGTTTGTTTTTCAAAATCTCACCACTGTAGAAAACAATAAGTAAATTATATTGGTGTTTGCAATTTTTTCGCGGCTGTTCGATTGGCCTACGTTAAAAAGTCAAACTTCATATTCTGTGACTGTAAGTAATATTACATACGTTCAAATAGCGAACATCTGCAGTGCCTTCAGCGCTTTTATTACCCTTACAGAAGGACTTTACTAATTTACATTTTTACATTTACAGAAGGACTTGTTTTGGGCGGACCTAGTCCACTCTATGGAGGTCTAATGATGGCTTTAGCTGGAGCGATGTCTGCACGAAGTGCAAGTACGTAAAAATCATCTGAAATGCCCTATGTACTTATTAACTTTACTAGCAGTAGAAGCAATTGTAACTACAATAGCACTAATTTCAAGACAATGATTGAATATGAAACTACCATTGGAATAAAATATTACACATAAATAATTGTTTTACCATTAATTTCTTTTATTCTTGTACCTGAAATAGGCCCTACTATCAACGACACTAGGATTCTTCCGAAAATTATTGTTCTAACGGACGGTCAACCATCGGAACTTATGCTGAATGCCGGTCCGGATAACCAAGACCTCAGTAAAATGGATCATGTATGATATAACAATCAATCATCTAAAAATGACAGCAAAAAACTGTTAATTATAAATCGAAGCCCTCTTTAGCTGAAAACGTGATGACTGGTTCTCTGGGCTCATGTCAAATTTGTTCAAGACTTTAATGCACTTCAGTTTTTGTATGGTACGACGAACATTGTTTGGTTATTAAACTGACCATATAGAGCGTGTAGAACTATCCCTTTTTGCAATAAAATAATTTGTCTTTAAATGTATTCATTTCATAAAATGATTGCACCTATATGTAATGTAAGATCGTATACAAATTTAGTCATATAAAGTGCGTTAATTTTAGACCATGGCCCATTTGGTGCAGGCGGTGGAAGAGCTTGACAACAGAGGAAATTCGCTGTTTTTTCTGGGCGTTGGAAATTATGAAGAGGTAAACTTCCGTTTATGGAAACACAAAAAACCTACAATACGTTCGCTTATTGTTTGGCTGTGAAATGTTATTCTCAACGACAATACTTTTAAATGACTCCACAAAACTGATACAAATTTTGATTCCATTATTAATCTATTTTGCTGTTAGTAAAATAACCAAATGTGACGAGTATCCTTCTTAAGACAGATATTGTTGTTATCGAAAGGCACCTGTCTGCTAAAATATGTTTTATATAAGTTATAAAAATTTAAACTGTGTGTAATTTCATTTTAATGTTTGATATTTGTGCTGTGTGCACTGATGTATATGCAGCTGGGCACTCGTCTCAAACAAGGAAACATAGTATGTAATTATTTTCGATATCTCACTTGGTGCAATGTCAGGATTTGTTGAGCAGTCTTTCGTACATTAAAATTATGCAATTTCACTTGTTAATAATCCAATAGTCGGGCGCATTATCTAATTGGTTTGCAGAGGTTCATAGCAACCATGACGGCCATGTCTGAGTCAAGGAAACAATACACGTACAGAGATGGACGAAGACTGGCACGTCGACACTATCTTGCTGTAAGTTATTGGTATTTTGAAATTCATTTGGTAGTCAACTTTCATTCAGTTTGGAAATGCACTGCTTGTGACACCGTTTATTTTCATCCTAAGTCCAATTAACAAATAATGGTATTTCTGCATAAGATTTAGTTGTTCGAATCAAAATTAAAATCAATTTAATATTGAAACAACATCTTATAGTTTTGTGATGCAACAACTTCGAATTCAATGGCAAACATTACTTTGAAATCAAAGGCAATTCTATGGGAACAACAAATGGCACCATCATACGCGAACATCTTCATGGGACATCTTGAAGGACAACTCCTTAATTCGGTTTATTTGAAACCACATAGGTGGTTGCGTTTCATCGACGATATTGACATGCAGTGGTGTAATGGTCATGAAAAACTCAATGATTCTCTTAAACAAGCTAAATCTTTCCACAACTCTATTACATTTACCAGTGAAGCCTTGAATGAACAACACGTATGTTTTGATTCTGTCTCACGTATTGAAGGGGAACACCTTGTGACTGACCTCTTTTGTAAACCAACGGATAGTCATCAATACCTTCTTTCTTCCATGCAGCTGCCACCCACGGCATTGCTGCATAAATATTGCTTTCAGTTTAGCAATCCGTATTAGACGCATATGCATTCAGAAAAGTTCCTTTGATTTGAGAACACATGTGCTAGCTCAATACCGTCCCAGGCGGGAATAGTAACCTACCATCCGGAGTTTCCTATCATTATTGCAATTATTGACAACCACTAGTCCACAATATAATGACATCGACAAAACTACCAAACTTATTCCCTGAAAAGCCTACAGAAAGCCAAAAGTATCAGGGACATACTTGTGCGTGCCAAAGTAACACCCGAAACTGTAAAATAAAATGCCCCAGGTAAGTCAGTCCCATGCAACACTGCTCGTTGCTAAACATGCAAGATTATGCAACCAACACAGACATTCAAAATATATATAAGGCGCCATTACGTCAATTTAGGGTACCCGTAACTGCAAAACATTAAATGCAGTATACCTTATGACGAGTGCAACAAACAATATGTTGGTGAGACAAAAATGACTGTGAGCAAACGCATAAACTTGCATAGGTTTGATTGGAAAACATTTTAACAAATCCCCCGTTGCAGCACATTTTAGCAAACCTGATCCAGAGATTAATTGCGACGATATGAAATATGTATATGTAATATTATGATATAAGTTTCTAAATTTCAACAAAAAGCAATATACCGGTACTGAACGGTGTTTGACTACATTTGGTTAAGCGTCATAAATTTGAAACTCATTAGCTAGATAGCATGTAAAACAATCGAGTCATCATAAATAAATTAAGTTAATATTATATTTTAATTCTTTTTAATTTCAATGATGAGGCTTTTTACACTTTAGTTTTTGCTGTTTAATTTGGACCTTGTGTGAGGTGGGGTAGAGTTTTAACAAGCCTTTAAACAAGTAAAGACAAGTTTTTGCTTTGCCCATTGAAAGCAGTAACTCCAGTGTTTGTTTTTTTTTTCATGAATAATGTGATTTGTATGTAATACCCTGTTTTGTACTGTTACTCTGTCAAATGGGTTGAATATAAGACACTCTGATGATTTTAATAATTCAATCTGGAGATGAGTTTTTTCACCTATTTCTGAGGTTTGAGTGGACTCATCGTTATTTGTAGCTAAAGGACAATATGGTTTTCATATGCATGTCTTTACTTTCAAAACATAAGAAAAAGGAAATCTATCCGAAAAGATCCTCCTTCCTTCCTTCGTCATTTGTGAGATGATCCTATTATGCTTGTTGTTGTGATTCAAATCGTTATATAAAAGTCATATTCACCTTTGTACTAATTACGTGTGATCAAAACTTTCATAGAAGCACTTAGAAACGGTGAGTAACAATATTGATATGCTATGCATTTGAGAAGGTCAGTATTATTGTTGTCTAAGTTTCATTTTTATTAAGAAAAACAATAAAAATGTATATTCATCTCTGGACTTAATGGCAAAACAACGAATGTTTTACAATTATACTAACATGTTTAATTGCAGACACAAGGAGGGGTTCACGGCTTGTTAGACATGTCACTGTTTCTTCAAAACAGAATCAGTATTACCAAGGAAGACTCGGTAAGGCGTACACAATTTTCCGTGTCCACTTAGCAGAACGAACATATTTTGTTTCCGACCCTAAACATTTATTTGGTAATCCAAGTTCAGTTTTCGATGATGACTTTATTAAATCATATTTGTCACATTTAAATTTGAGTTTGCGATCTTAATGGTTAAAGTTGATCATATTCGACAATTTTTTTTAATAAAACCAAATTAACAAAATAAATAATGTTAAATCAAGATTACGGAATGTTTATTCTTATATAAATAGGAAATAAAACAAGTTAACGAAAGCAATAGCTAAGTCGACCTTCCTAGCGTATGTGTTTTTGCGATAAAAGTGGAAACAAATTGCATTTTATTTTTGACCAAGTGTATTTTAACTAAAAAGTCACTTAAAATTAAGTTGATATTATATATAAGTATGTTGTGGAGTCTCAGCTCATTTACAAAATATTGTTAATATGTCTGTAAGTGAAAACAAAACTCGACAGTAGATCCAATTAGAATTGAATTGAAGTTATTAGATGTATGTTTGTGTTTTAAAACGATGACAGACATATGGCAAGCCAATTCATTGCCTGAAAGTGTTAACAGTTGTTGTGTACAATTTCACAAAAATTATATAAGTGAAAGAAATCCGATAAAAGGTCGATAAATAGCAAACATATATTAAAGTTGAGAAGAACTTTCACCAGACCCTTCATATCGTTTAAGAGTATAAAATCAGTAAACTAATGTACACTTAAACAGTCGAAAACAGAATCAAGTGCTTTAAACATGTGAACTTAAAGAAAATATCTAATATCTTTATGCTCCCAATAGGGTGGAAAATGACAGTCGCACTCTCCGTCCGGCATTATATTTTCCGGACAATTTTCCTCAACGCTCTCAGATTTTGACCTGATATTAGTTGTGTGAGTTAACCTACATGACTTACATATGAATTGTGTTTTTCGTTCCGGTCGATTGATTTTTGGCGAAGTTATGGGCCTTGGACTTAGACATATCTCTATAATAACCGTTTTCCGGATTTTTTTACGAAACGCTTTCATATATTTAGCATATTTTTGGTATGTGAGTGTACCTACAAGACTTACAGATGAAGTGTAAGTATCGTTCCGGTCCATTTATTTTTGCGAAGTTATGGGCCTTGGACTTAGAAATTTCTCTGTAATGACCGTTTCCCCGAAGTTGTTAACAACACGCCTCCAGAGATTAAGCTGATTTTTTTTGGTATGTGAATCTACCTACCTGGCCTAAAGATGACGTGTGAGTTTCGTTCCGGCCCTTTGTTTTTTTGCGAACTTATTTTCCTTGGACTGAGAATTTTTCTCTATAGATTCCGTTTTCCATAGATTATTTACAACACGCTTTCAGATGTTTAGCTGATTTTTTTTTTGGTTTTGGTATGTGAGTTAACTACATGACTTACAGATTAAGTTTGAGTTTCGTTCCAGTCCTTTGATTCTGGCGAAGTTATAGGCATTGGACTTAGCAATGTCCTCTAAAATAACCGTTTTCCGGACGTTATTTTCGAAACGCTTACACATATTCGGCTAATTGTTAGATGTGCGAGTCTACCTACATGACTTACAAATGAAGTGTGAGCTCCGTTTCGGTACATTAAATTTTGGCGAAAGTAATGAGCATTGAACTTATAAATTTTCTCTTTAATAACAGTTTTCCGGAGATTTAAACACATTGCATTTATATAGTTAGCTGATTTTCGGTGTGTGCGTCTGTCTACATGACTTACAGATAAAGTGAGAGTTTCGTTCCGGTCAATTAATTTTAGGCAAAAGTTATAGGCCTTTGACTTAGAAATTGTCTAATCTTAATAACAACCTTTTCCGTTGTTTTTTTTACCCAATGCTTTCAGACATTGAGCTGATTTTTGGTTGTGAGTGTACCTACATACATTTTCTTCAAACACTTTCGGATTTTTTTCTTAAACGCTTTCATCCAAGGCCCGTTATTCTGTCAAATATCAATGGACTGTAACTTCGTCGTGATGTTTTCAATTGGGATATAGCTTCGGTGTGGCTTCAAAGTGAAGTTGGAGGCAGTTTGTTTCACAAACTCGGCTCTTGTTTATTCACGCGACACATCAACTTTGTTTGTTTCTTTGTTCGATATATATACCCGTCGATATCGGTCAAGCGCGTTGAATTTGTCTAAAAAACGTTAATTAAAAATTTGAATTTTGGTGCATTTAATTGTTTGTTTTATTTCATTTTAATTTTCCTCGTTGTGTTGTTCAAAAATAAGAAACAAATTAAATTAAAAACAAAAATCGTAAGAACGCACGTTGACGTCTTAATATTAATATGGGCTAAACCTCTGCGAAGACAATATTTTTCTTTGTTTGTGTCTATGTGAACTTTTTCTTGTAAGCGAATATCATTTCAGCGTCATTTGCATTTAAATAGTAGTGGGAAGTATTCTTGCTTTCGATGAATGTTTCCATGTTTATAAACGCGTGAAAGTTAGTTTCGGTTGTGTATCATAGAAACAACGATTGACGAAATACTATGAAAGGAAAATAAATAAAAATGGATAAAGTTCAATATAAACACCATCGATACTAAACGGATATATAAGACAATTATATAATTAAAGCAGCACTGTAGGTTCAAATAACATAGTGTCATGTTAATGATAAATCAATTATGAACGCATTTATTCACCAGGAGGATATGAAGGACA
Source organism: Dreissena polymorpha (assembly GCF_020536995.1). Taxonomy (NCBI): domain Eukaryota; kingdom Metazoa; phylum Mollusca; class Bivalvia; order Myida; family Dreissenidae; genus Dreissena; species Dreissena polymorpha. The sequence continues at coordinate 66,499,204 of NC_068358.1, read as the reverse complement.
TTCGTGATGAAATGGCGCGCCGCGTGGGCAATATAAAAAACGACTTCTATAAAGAGAGCAACGACCCGACTCTTCTCCGAATAGGTTCCCGCGTGCGGAGGGGACCGGATTGGCGATGGGGCAATCAGGACCTTGAAGGGCCTGGAACCGTTGTCGGACATCACGGTAAAAGTTGGGCTGTACATGAACGAGCTTATTTTGTTTAATATAAATTTGTATTCTGTATCATTATAAGAACCACCATAAAATACATGTCCATATTCACTTTCAAAGGCTACATTGTGTTATTTATTGTCAAACGAAGCTAATTTTATCGCACACATCTTATTGAACTTTCCATATTTCTTGTACAAATGCATACATGTATTATTGTTCGTGTAGTGCCAGGACAAGTGTGGGTGACATGGGATCTGAATGGGCAAACAAATGTTTACAATTATGGCGTGGTAGGGTACCAAGTGATTCCAGTCGACGAGCCCAGATTCTTGAATCATGGCGAAATAATTGATGTCGGATGTACCGTGAAACCAGGTTTGTAAGCAGTAATTGTCGAAAGTTGTGTGAATGATACACCAACTGTATAGCTGTCTTACCTTTTTCAATGAGCTGTGCATAGAATAATTGAATTGTCGTAATGGACTGTACATAATTACTGCAGATGAATGAAGCTTAAGCATGTGTTGTCGTTTTTTAAGTCGGTTGCTAACGATCCTTTCTTGTTATTCTACGATTCTTCATTGTTAAGGTCGTGATTGCACATCAGGAGATATAGCGTCAGGGAATACCGGTGTTGTGCTTAAACTGGAAGATGATCTCAAGGCATTGGTAGGTGCTCTTCGCGTTTGACACATTCTGTATGTTCTCGGTTCTTAACTAAAGAATGCATGTAATCAGTGCAATCATTCAGAAAGAAACTGTTAGAAACATGCATCTATTTTTTCAATGACTTTATTTTATACTCATATTCAGTCTGATATCAATGCTTTATGTTTAAAAGTTCTACACAATTATTAAAATAAAAACAAGTTGGATAACTTGTTTGTGTAGGATAGTCAGGTGGCCTTTTAAACAAGTTTTACGTGGATTATACTAATTGAAAACATATTGAACACATTATTAGTATGCTAATTTGATATAATGATAAATATCTACGTTTAATAATACTTAACTATATTATGCTTTGTATGATATTTAAAACTTGAAAATGACGGGTTGTAATTGATTCATTTTTTGTTTTAATTCTATCGTTACTAGGAGAGTTAAAGTTCGGTTGCACTGGTCACATCAAAGCGTTAACGATAATTAGGACCGCGTTCTACATTTAGGTTTATTCCCTGATGATGCAGCAGAATTTTCGAAATTTTTAATTCGTTAAAAATTGTTCTTTTATTACTATAAGCATAGAAAGGAATGAAATATTAAACGGTTAACTTACATTGATATACGCTTTATTTTCAAGGTAAAGTGGGATAATGGACAGAGAGGAAAATATAGTTACGGTTTGGATGGGAAGACAGAAGTGGAAGTCTGGTTTGTATCGTTATATTGTTGTTGGCCTATTTGCAGTAGATGCTTTATATGCATTAATAAAATCAGGTAATATTAGGCGCATTATATCACCTAAGGCCTATTATAATATACCAAATAAAGATCGAGAACTAATAAAAGAAATAATTTTGTAGTTATTTGAGCCTAGGCGATTTGAATTTGCTTTACAATCTTTTGTTAATAAATTAAAAAAACATAGGCGATTATCGTTTTTCAAACTGTCCTTTTGTTGTTAGCATGCGCGATCTTCTATCTGTTATCGGATTTCACTTTGTACTTAAATGTCGTTTACATAATATCTATTCTTTCCATTTACACTGCAGACTGTATTTCAATATAATTTTAATATAATTTTAGTTTCAGAGAATGTATACAATATGATAGTTTATTATCATCACAACCCCCTATGTCATCACAACCCCCTATTATATTTTTTTTTATAAATTTCTTTCTGGAATACAATAAAGGACGTACGCGGCATTTAGTTAAACATTTTCGTCATTTAAGCTTTATTGCATTTCCGTGAATTCATGTGAGTAGATTTCGAAAATTTAATTAGAAAAATAACCAAAGATAAATAATAACATGAAGCAATAGGATTTAATCATCATGTGTTGGTTGCTTTGTCATGCATTTAGTATCATCATGTATGTACGCATAGATTCAATGTGGGTGTTTACTCCTCCAGTTCTTTTTGCATTATAAAAAGTACCAACTGAACGAGAGAAAAAAATACAATCGATTTTACATTTCGAAACGTCAAGGAATAGGAAAATACATATTTATCGTTAATTATGAACCTAAACCTAACTTAACTTGGGTCTGAAACATCCCTGATAAGCGTTTCTTTCTTTTTGGATGTCCATACGTCAGTATGTGTGTCCTTCCGTCCGTTGCGATTTCCCGGCGAGATATCAGACACTACTTCTCAGAATTATATATGCAACAGTCATTAACGATGGACATCCTTCTCTGTTTGCTCCGTTCAAAGATTTTTCAGAGAAAATTTGCCCTTTGATTATTTTGCTTCCAGTGCTTGCCATCTGCATCAAAGCCTCGGTGCAAGGTACTTCCAGGTCGCCCTCTCTTACTCTTCCCAATGGAGTTCCATTTGACGGATTGCATTGTTCTTTATTTGCTTAAAGGCAGTGTGGATGTCTTCTTTTGTTGGTGCACATTTGGTTGACAGATCAGTGGAGTTCATGTTCTTGGTTCTGTTGCAAGCGTCTCTAGGTAGTTCCGCTTGTCTTCTGTAATACTTCGATCGACGTTCTTATTTGGTTCTAGTACTCTTATTGTGCTTTTTCTTTTGCTGTTCGTGTTCTGCTCTTTTTGAAACTTTGTTTCTGTCCACTTCGTTCTCCAACCTTCTGTACCGTCTTTGCTTATATCCATTTTTATGTACTACGTGTAGCATCCCAAAAGATAGACATGTGCGTCCTTGAACTCGAAAATGCGTACCCGTTGCCGGAATCAGCTAATAGCAACAGCAACATTTAGCGAGCACTCTCGTCGCATAAAATAATCGTTTAAATAGCGCAAATAGTCGAGTGGCGATGGTTTTGTGAGGTTATTTAAGGTTAATCAATCTTGAGTGCAAAGAGATTCTTAAAAAACATTGGTAACCCAAACTGTTTGTGTCAGCTTTCAGTTTGCAAAAGATTGATTTAGCACAATATTATACGACACTAAAATTCATATACCACTTAAAAACCATATATATTGCAGAGTACGTCCTCATACGAGATTTGGCTAGTGTTTAGAACACAGGGCACTTGAAATTTACATTGCTATTTATAATTAATAGTTTTCTCTTCAGTTCGAGCACATTGTCCAGAGGACAAGGCTTCACATTACATGGCAGTTCCCATTTAGAAAATGAAATGAATTTGAGTAACAGCAACAACAGGAATAACAAGAACAGTGTAAGAAATACGTCAGGAACAACATCGTCTAAAAATAAAAATAAAAACAAAAACAAATAATTTCACTAGAAGAAGTATCACGGTTGATATTTTACTATGTATTAAGAATCTGTTTCGTATCGCAGCTGTATTGAGGGCACTCAGATGGAACAATGCTGTTGTTGGTCAATGTTCAGATATTGTATTATATTTAAACTAATAATAATGCATGTGTGAGATACTAATATCGTCAATATATTTGAATGTCTTCAAAGTCTGATGATTTGTTATTTATCGCAACATAATTTACTACTTTTTACGGTTTAAGATTATTTTTGTCTAACCATGTATTTTAACAATTCACTCATATGTATATAGAATCTTATAGATGTTCATACTTCAATGGTTTTATGTATTTGCTATAAGATAATAGTCTACATTGTTTGTTGATCATGTTCAAGAATTGTTTGCTTTGTCATTTTATTTCGAGCTCGCCTGCGGACAGCTCCATACGGCTTTTATGATTGCGGTTCGGTGTACGTCCGTATCTTTGTCGATGTCACTTCACATGAGGATACTCTTTATGATTTAATGATGTTTTCATGTTTGCAAACTAACTTTAAACTAATAAAAATACACTGAAACATCGTTCAGCAATATATTCTTCATAAGACGGACGTTATGTTACATTTAATAAACAAATAATTAATTTTAATATTAATCTATGCTAGTAATATACGAGTATCCTGTTGTGTTGTTATACAATGACCTGAACGATACATTTAAATTAAACACCTCACTTATTTGTAAAACTTTATTGGAAAATTGCACAGGTTTAATAAATTTAGAGTATGGACTTTGATCTAGTATTAATGGAAGGCACAATTATTCCTACCATTTCAGCATTAGGCGGCCCCTGGTGTCTGATCACTTAGTATTAGTATTAACATCATCTTTCTCACAAAATCATAAAACATTTCGATGACATAAATACTTAAACTCTCTATAATGTTATGATATATGTATAACAGTATTAGCATACTCTTTTTACACCATATGCACGCACATATCTAATTACAAAATATAACGGACGTCCAACGCCACCATTGTTAGGACGAATAATTACATTTTCGTTAAACAACAATTAACTTAGTGTAATGACCCAGTCCGGTCATTATACGCCTATTTGCTTAAGGTTTATGCTTACGTGGAATGCAGTTTCCATGGTGATACTACTTTTAATTATACTAATATTAATGATGACGAAGATGATAATAATGATGATGATGATGATAATAATAGTAATAATTGCACTTACCTCGTTTTTCACGTAAGGCTGGCTATGTCCATTGTTTACATCACTTTAACACTATAATCCATTTATTGTCCATTACTTTTCCAACGAATTATAAAGTGCATGAATAGAAAACCAAGTATGACATTAACTGTTTCCATTTGTTCCTGTTGTTTATAGACAGGCCATATTTATGCATTTGTATGTAAATGTTATGAATAAATCTGACCTGTCATGGCCGCTAGGACGCCGAATTGGCCAGCATCATGGTGGATTCTGACAGCTCAGGCTAACAGATTGTTATTGGTTGATTTTACGAGCTGTCAGAATCCTATTGGCTGATTGGGATGATGCTGGCAGGCTGTCATATGGTCATTTGTCAGTTAAGGTCACGTGGTTACTTTTGAGAAAGTATATAAGGGCGGTAGATTTCAAATTTGTCAGCACAACTTCCATCTTGGTAGCTCCACTGGACCTGGCAGTAAAGTGAGTAAAACATCTTGGGTAACTATCAATAACTTGAAACGTATTTTCGAGAAAGTGTCCACCCTAACTTGTCTATATTTGTTAGAACATTTTTAACCTACTAAATAAACATAAAAAAATATTATTTAAACTGCCAACAGTCTTGTTGAATATAATACACTGAAAACCCAATAAACCCATCCTGACGGACGCCACAATTGGTGTCAGAAGTGGGATCGTTCAGTGCCGAAGGACGATTTTACAAACCCGCCTGAAGTTATAGTTAAGTCCAATGTGATGACGTCATTGAATGAATATATGACGTTGTATTTACTAAGCGCTCACTGAAGTGGTTTAAAGAGGAATATCCCTCGATAATTTAAGATATTTTATCCGTAATTCGCGAATCGCAATAATATAAAAAAGTTAAATATTGTGTGTGTTATTTCTGCAATAACATACATACTGCGTGTATTAAAAGCCCGTGTACAAGGGACATTTAATTAATATTGTGTTGAATAGAAATCTATAGATCTTTCACTATTTGTATAAAATAAGTGCAAATTAAAAATATGGCTAGCGAAAATTCGGATTCCGAGGTTTTGTTCAATTTGAGAAATTTAGAAAATGGTGAATTCGAAACTAGGAGTGAAGCTTCAGTAACTTCTCCCATGTCTACTGGTCGCCATCGTCGACGTCAGCGAGCAACACCTGTTCCGCCGTGTACGTCAGAAAGTGATTCCGAGGCAGGGTCCAGTCCCGTGCGCCGATATGGCCGAGCGCAAAATCTCAATTTCAACAACGTAGGTGTTGACCGTTGTAACAACTGGAGGGCATCCGAACATGTCCCCCATCTTAAGCCAGAGCCATACAGCGGTGAAGAGCCTTGAGAGAGTTATATTTCCTATTTTAAGGATTGCGCCGAGCTTGGTGTTTGGAGCCAGAGGAGCCTTATTCCTAGCATCCAGTCTTCGATGAAAGGCGAGGCAGTTTTACATGAGCCTGGACGAGTACGAGCGCCGCGATTATTGTACGTTGGTAAAACGTATGAAACAACGATTTGGCAGCAGTGCACATGAATCAAAGTACCTTGGCATGTTGGAGAATAGACAGCGCCGGCCTGGAGAAAGCATCATCTCTCTTTGTGACGACATCAGACAACTCACAAATAAAGCGTACAGCCAGTTGAACACGCAATCACAGGACATTGTTGCTTTAAATCAAGTGTACAAAATAATTTCACCTGAAATGAAGTGTCGCTGTATCGACAACAACTGTTCCAGTATTCACGAGGCCGCTGCTGTGATCGATAAATATTTTTTTTATTCAATATAATACATACAATGTATACATGTATATGAGCATACAACATAGTGATTGTACAAAGCAATAAAGTTCAGACATGTTATACAAGATATGCTAATATATATACTTTTTTTGGTTTCCATAAAATTAAAAAAAAAACTGGGCTAATATGTTTTTCTTTGGTTGTTTGTGATGGGTGTTTTTTTTTAAGTGAAAAGAAAAGAACAACAGAAGAATAGTTATGAAAAATGATGAGTTGTATAAAGTATGAAAAAAGCATACTGGACTTGTGTGTTTTGTTGTATATTCACAATGATCTTATAAGATTGAAAAAAAATATACAAAAATATTTTAGAAAGATAAACTAACATTAGAGTGGAATGTATATAAGTGGACAAACATTATGAGAATTTAATCCGATTCCATTTTTGTTCAAAGATTTCGATAAATATGAGTCGATCCTCGGGGATGGTCAACAAAGATCCAGCCGTGTTCGAGCCGTAGACACCAACGGCATAGACCGGAAGTTGTCGGATCTCATTAAGGGTCTCGACTCCCGCCTGGAGCGTCTTGAAAGCGTGTCTTTGGCAAGATCAACGCAACCGTCACCCAAAACAAAGAGCGAGTCGCGTAAGTGTTTCAAGTGCCGCTCGGAAACGCATCTTTTCCGGAATTGTCCCTAGCGTGAACGTCAATCATTTGGCGAAGTTTCTCGAAACGTTCCTGCAAATTTGAATCAGGGAAACGGCTCGCGGTCGACCCAGTAGGCCTTGCGTCGTCTGAATCCAATCGAAATCGGCCTGCTGGAAATGTATTTCGCACCGGTAGTTTTTCTGATAAAGTTTGGGACAATGGTTTTTACGTGTCTGGAAAACTTGATGTTCAAGAAGTAGAATTTTTAATTGACTCCGGTGCAACATGCTCCATTATATCAAGTACTGCTTATCAAAATATACATAAGGTTTCAAAACACTTATTAACTTCATTTGCAACCCCTGTATTCGATGCCGGTTCAAATCAAACTAACTGTCATGGCCAAACTGTTTTAGAAGTTACACTAAATGGTTTTAATTTCAATATTGATGTCTTAGTTGGTGACATTTCGCAAGATGGCATATACGGCCAGGATTTTCTCTTGAAGTATGTTGAAATTATTGATTACAAAAGCGGTAAACTGGTTACCCATTTTAATGAGATCCCGTGCTTTGTGGGCTCTGAAAAATCTGTTTCATGTCGCGTTATTGTGCGCCGGACAATTGTAATTCCTGCCCAATTATGCAGCTTTTGTATCAGTCGGCATTTCTAATAAAGAAAAACTGACAAAATACTCCCTGGCAGAACTTATTGGCTCTGCAAATCCCCACTGTCTTATGTTGCCTGGTGTGTGAACTACACATGATAGTGACATTAAAATTAATTATGTAAACTGTTCCGACAGTCCTGTAACTTTACACGCAAACCAAACAGTTGACACGTGCGAACCGTACATTGATCAAGAATTATTTAATGAAGTTCAAGTTCGATCAGTGACACAAACCAGTGAAAATAAAGTTGAAAACCCCACTAGAACTGATTTGCCGGAGCATTTAAAAGATCTTTATGATAGAAGTTCTACATTTTTAAACAAAGAAGAGTGTCATAAGTTTGCAATACTATTATTAAAATACAGTTCAGTTTTTGCAAAACATTCCAGTGACTTTGGAAAATGTGACCGTGTACAACATCGAATGAATAATGGTCAGGCCCTACCAATTAAACAACCATTGCGACGATTACCATTGGCAAAACAGGAAGGTGAGCGAAATGAAGTTAAGAAAAAGCTCAAACAGAATGTCATTGAACCCTCCAAAAGTCCTTGGGCCTCCCCTGTTGTGATTGTAACAAAAAAGGACTCGACTGTAAGGTTTTGCTGCGACTACCGGCAACTAAATGATGTTACCGTTAAAGACGCGTACCCTCTTCCTAGAACAGATGCCTGTTTAGATTCATTAGCTGGCGCGAAACGGTTCAGCCAAATGGACGTGTGTTTCGGTTTCTGGCAAATTGAAATGGCGCAAGAGGACCGAGAAAAGACGGCATTTGCCACATCACTGGGATTGTACCAGTGGGTGTGTATGCCATTTTGCCTTGCAAATTCCCCATCAACCTTTCAACGTTGCATGGAGGATGTTTTACGCGGTTTGCAGTGGGTGGAGCTATTCCTGTACATGGATGATATAACATCGCCAGCAAACATTGTCTCTGAAGGCATTGAACGTTTGTCCCGTATTTTCGACAGACTCAGTGATTCCAATCTAAAATTAAAGCCATCCAAATGTGCTTTCTTTCAAAATAAAATAACTTTCTTATGCCACATAGTGTCTGAGGAAGGAGTTTCCACTTACCCGGAGAAAATAAAAGCAGTCCAAAGTTGGCAAGTCCCAAAGTCAGCCGAAGAAGTGCGAAGTTTTCTTGGTCTTGCCTTGTATTATAGACGTTTTGTTGAAGGTTTTGCAGAATTTGCTCGACCTCTTTACGCAAACGCAAATAATGCATTTGAAACATTAAAACATGCGCTAACGTCCGCACCTATTTTAGCTTATCCAATAACGGGATTACCATACGTAATAGATTGTGATGCTAGTGACTTAGCAGTTGGTGGTGTTTTATCACAGACGCAAAACGGTCATGAACGCGTTATTGCTTATATGAGCAAAGGTCTTAGTAAAAGTGAGCAAATTTATTGTTCAACTAGAAAAGAACTATTGGCCGCCGTAATAGCTTTAAGAACTTTTCACCCCTACGTATATGGCCAGAAAACATTACTTAGAACTGATTACTCGGCTGTAAGTTGGATCAAAAAGCTGAAAACACCGTCTGGTCAAATGGCCAGATGGCTACAAGAATTAGAAACATATGACCTTGATGTTGTTCATCGGCCCAAGGCTTAAACATACAAATGCTGATGCTCTTTGTAGACGACCATGCAAAGTTTGTGAAAGACAAGTGAATTTGAATAATGTGATTGTGATAATAATTTAATCATAAACCAAAATAACTGTGTAACATTAAGAGTAATAAAACAAGACACACAAATAGTTAAACATTGCTGGACCCCAGATGACCTTTTAGTTGCCCAACAAAATGACCTAAATATTAGTCCTATTCTTAATGCTAAGACAAATTAATTGGACAGGCCTGCATGGGATCAAATATCAGATGGTACCTCTTTTCTTAAAACCCTTTGGCGCATGTGGGACAGACTTAAAGTCATTGATCAACTATAATTGTATTGTATTTTCATAGACAATGATACTGGCCTCGAACAAAATTTACTTCTTGTACCGTTAACAAAACGAGATGAAATTATTAAATATGCACATGACATTCCGTCTGCTGGACACATGGGTTTAGAAAAGTCCTTACATAGGCTTAAACACTCGTTCTATTGGCCAGGTTTGAAAGAGGATGTTTATCAGTATATCACTAAATGTGATAAGTGTGCATGTCGAAAGTCAAATAAAGCTCAGAAAGCCCCAATGAGAAATTATATTAATGGTGAACCCATGGAGAGAATTTCCATTGACGTTTTAAGTCCTTTAAGTACAACACTGAAAGGCAACAAATATATTTTGGTAGTAGTGGATAATTTTACAAAATGGACTGAGGCTTATCCCCTGCCTAACCAAGAAGCAAAAACTATTGCTGATGTTTTAGTAAATAATTTCATTTGTCGGTTTGGTTGTCCTCAGCAAATTTTGAACGATAAAGGAACACATTTCACTTCACAGCTTTTTCAAGATAGATGTTTGTGATTTTCTTCACATCGACAAAGTTACAACCAGTTCGCTACGACCCCAAAGTAATGGTTGTCCAGAACGATTTAACAGAACTCTTCAATCCATGTTGGCCATTTATTGTGAAAATGACCAGCAGCGTTGGGATGAGTACCTTCCACAGTTGACCATGGCTTATCGTGCTTCAGTGCACAGTAGTACCGGTGTAACTCCCAACAAAATGATGTTTGGACGTGAAGTAACCCTCCCGGTAGAAACATTAATCGGGTCACCAAATTCTTCAAATGATGCATGTGATCCAAAGTCATATTGCAGTCAGTTACAGATGTCCCTGGTGAGCTGCCATACAATTGCCAGAAAAGCTCTTCGCGAGAATACAACCTATCAGAAGCGTCATTATGACATCAAGGCGAAAGAGGTATTTTTCGGTCGGCCAAGCAGTTTGGTTGTATAACCCGACTCGACGAATTGGAGTCTGTTCGAAATTGACCTGTAAATGGAAAGGCCCATATGTAATAACAAGGAAATTAGATGACATTACGTATTTGGTAAAGAGTGGACCAAAGTTAAAGCCAAAAGTGTATCACATAGACAGATTAATTCCCTACAAAGGAAACCATATTCCATCTTGGTTTGCTAAAGTCTGCAATTAGTAAAGCGCAGATTCAAAAACAAGTAAATAAATGAATTAAGTGAAAATGAATTGATTTGTATATTACTATATTGTGTCGGTTTGATCCAAATATACAGTTTATGAGCTGCTGAAAAAGCTGGAGAATTTAAAAATTAAACGAGACTTACCTTGGTTAAGTTGACGTTTAATTTCAATTCTATGAGTTATAGAATTGATGGAGGGCTTAAATGAGATATGTTGCGCATGCGCAAAGCAGTTTCCAAAACCCGATGTTTCTCACATTATTATAATATATTACCAGTTAAAAATGAAAGTAATGTATTGAACAATATCGTCAAATTTTCATATTTGAAACTTCCTTGAAGTTAGTTTGCAGGGAGGGTGTGTGGATTTAAGCCCTCCATCAATTCTATAACTCATAGAATTGAAATTAAACGTCAACTTAACCAAGGTAAGTCTCGTTTAATTTTTAAATTCTATTTCGTCTAAAGAATTTCTGTCGTTCTTAAATGAGATTTCAAAGCAATAATGTGATAAACAACGGCATACCTTGTTTCCTATTAATCAGCATTCTTTATCCCAAGACACCATCTTGAAATTTATCTGTGCTTTGTATCTTCTTACAATAGAACTTTGCAAAAGTTCTTTCATTTGACCACCCTGCTTTGTCAAGAATTGTTGATATTGGTACATGATTTGCATGAGCTGTAGACACTGCTGCACTCCTTACACTATGAGCTCCGAATTCCTGAACATCGATTCCAGCTCTCGTCATGATAGCTCGAATCCATCGTGATATGGTGTCCTTACTGACTGCATCGTAAGGCTTAACATAACTAATAAACAACTGTTTACAACCATTGGCGTTTCTTGCACTTCTTGTGCGACACAAATACTCTGTTAAAACGGTAAATACACATAGTCTCCTATCTGGAGGGTAGGCCTTTAAAGTCATAAATGAAACATTATAGTTAGGCCTGTTTTGTTTCAACGAACTAGAGAACTGAACAACAAATTCATTTCTTAACTTCTTTATATGTTCAACAGTTAAAAAATGCAACGACTGAACTCGTGCAGCATTCGTTAAGGCAACAAGCATTGCAAGCTTCATAGTTAAGTCCTTTAATTTTAAGTGTTTTACTGGTGAAAGTTTTCTCAAATATTTAAGCACAGGTTGAACATCCCATATAGCTGTATATTTTGGTTTTGGTGGCTTCAATGTGAAAATTCCTTTCATGTATCGTATTATAAGAGGATGTGATCCGATCCTGAATCCCTCATAATTAATACCAAGAGAAGACAATGCACCTCTGGCTGTATTTAAACTGTCATAACCAAGTCCATTGTTAAACTGTTCAGTTAGAAATTCAATCACTTGTGCCACATTTGGAGAAAATTTATTGATTTGCCTTTCACTACAGTAGCAAAACCATCTTGATATGAATACCTGGTACTGTTTCTTTGTTCCTCTTTTCCAGGAACACATAAGTATGTTGGTAGACTGTTCTGAAATACCTTGTTTTCTAAAACTTTCCCGGACACTTTGCATACAATCAGCTTGAGTTTTTTCCACAGTGGATGTTCCTTGTCTTGATATGGAAGTTGAAGTAACTTGTGCCGTTTTAGGATTATAATTGGTATATCCACCAAAATTTCCATCAACCGTGGGAACCACGTCTGAGTTGGCCATAACGGTGCGATCACAATGCCTGTTGCCTGATCCTGTCTGACTTTCTGGATGCATCTTCCTAACAAACTGAAAGGAGGGAATAAATAAACACAATTCCATGTGTTCCAATTACAAGAAAATGCATCTATGAATTGTGCTTCTGGGTCAGGTTTCCAGGAACAGTAACAGGATGTTTGAGCATTTAACCTGGTTGCGAACAGGTCAATGTCTGGTTTTCCCCATATATTACATATATTTGCAAAAATTTTGGAATGTAATTTCCATTCCAATTTATCATTAAAACTTCTGGAAGCTATGTCTGCTTCACAATTTAATGACCCTGCAATATGGGAACATGTTAACCATATGTTGTTTTCTATACACCAATTCCAAATTTGAACAGCTATTAAATTGCATTCTTCAGATTTAATACCACCCATATTGGTGATGTAGCTTACTGCTGTGGAATTATCAGAAAAAACTTGAACACTTTTATCTTAAAATTGGATCGTAAACGACTTCAAACCGAACAGGATTGCTTTTAACTCCAGGCTGTTTATGTGAAATTGCCTTTCTGTGTCTGACCATCTACCACCAATATGTACACCTTCGCAAACTGCACCCCAGCCTTCTAGAGATGCATCAGTATAGAGCCTTATATCTGAATTTTTTCTTAAGATTGTTCGTTTTTGTTTATGTAATTCCTGTATCCACCACATTATATCATGTTTCATACACTCTGATATGAACATTAAAGCATTGTAATTTCCCTGGTTTCGTTTCAGTGATAGTATTTTGGCTTTTTCTAAGCTTCTATAATGCAACTTGCCATATTCAACAGCTGAAAAACTGGCAAAAATTAATCCAATGACTTTTGCAACTTGTCTAATAGTTGTTTGTGAAAGACATACCAATTCTTTACATGCTTTTATAATATTATTAATGAATCAATGATATTACCTAAGAAAACAATCTTTGTAGATGGCTCAAACACAGATTTTTCTTCATTTATTATGAAACCCACCTTTGACATAAGATTAACAGTATCTGATACATTTTTCTTACACTCATCTTGTGTATCACCACATAGTAAGCTATCATCTATGAATCCTGAGTTTACATGTCCCATGTTGCGTAATTGAGCATATACTGGTTTAAGAAGTTTTGTGAACAATCTAGGGCCTTCCGATATGCCATTGGGAAGACATGTATATTGATATATATTGTTGTTCCATTGGAAACAAAAGTATTTTTGCTGTTCCTCAGCAATTGTCACTGAATAATATGCATGACGCAAATCAACTGATGCCATAAAAGTACCAGGATTTATCAAGGTCAAAGCCTTTTCAAAGGTATCCATTTTAAAATGTTTATATGGAATGTGCTTATTTAATTTCTTTAAATTCAATATCATTCTATATTCGTCATTTTTCTTGGGTCGTAGAAAAATTGGTGATAAAATTTGGCCATTTTCTGGTTCAACTTTTTTCAAAACCCCTAGATGGAGCAATTTATTTATTTCATTGTTGACAGCAAGATTTTCTCTTTCATTAAATTTGTATTGATAGTTCTGATGGAACAATTCTGATAACATTTCTGTTTTAATATCAAAATGGCAATTTTCAACAATATCAATAATCTGTGGGTCATCAGTCAATTTACGCCATTCTGAAACATAATTTTTTAATCTACCAGCAATAACACATGTACTTACATTGATCATTGCCTGGCTACTCCCCTGGATGACCCCCTGGGAGTGAAGTTTTTTGACTCTGCGCTTGTTTGCGTGTCAAAGTAAAATTGACCTCTTCCACGGGAAGCACGTCCTCTGCCACCTCTAAAACCGTAACGTGGAACACGTCCGGCTCTTCTGCGCATAAATCCACCTCTGTATGGTCTACCAGATGTAAACATTTTGTTGGTGATTTTTGCTGAATCTTCCAATTCTCTGGCAGATTTAGAGACATCGTCACCAAATAGATATGATGTCACAGGTCTACTGTGATTACACAGGTGACTGTACTCAGCATTCAGTTCAGGCCTCAAAAAATCTTTCCGTGTCAAATTTATCTGTCTGTTAGCGTGTCCAAGTAAAGCCAGTGAGTCATTACACTCGTCAATTATTGTGCCAAATTTGTCATTTCTTTCCTTTTCGATGCTTGCTAATTTGTTGACTACTTTTGTGAGGATCACAGCTGATTTTATCACGGACGTTTCAATATTTTGCATTTTCTTGTCTCGTGTTCTAGCCATAGGGGATATTGCATCCCATATCATTTGATTCAACTTCACCACAACAAGCCCATGACAATTTTCAGGGCGGGCATTTATCTCGTCCTTAGTCAATTCCGTGTATCGGCCATCATCGATGCCTTCAACGAAAAGTTCATATATGTTTTGAGCAAGAACTCCATCCACATTGACTGAGCATTCCTCATGCGCTTTGAATCGTTTTGACATTGTCTGAAACCGACTTTCAGAAGTGGTATTATTATTGTTACGATCAGGATCGCCTGAATTCGATCTTTTTGTAGTGACATTTTCTGATCCAGAAGGGCCGTCACCCTCCGTTACCATCATTTATGATTGATCCTCACAATCCATTTCATATTCATCACAGTATTCCTCATACTGTTGAGTCTGTTCCATGTTATTTAATCTCTCGTTGAACTCGTTCAACTTTGAGGATTGTCTCTCTAAAGTACCTTGCAATGTCATCAAAATTTCTAAAACCTGAACTTCGGAAGAGTTAGACTCATTTGCTTTGTCCACTTGTTTTTTTAACAAGTTGCTTTCCTTTCGCCTTTTTGTCACATTTCTCTCCAGGCTGTGCCTCCACAGCCAATTTAGTCATGGCGTCGGCCATTTTGTATTTTCAACACCACGTGTTGATACGATTTTGTATGTTTATTTGTCACAAAATGCACTATTTTGTACGTTTATCGGCGTTTATATGTAAATTAATATGTGCAAACTCCGTCTGCAATAGTGTTTTTAGTATTTATTACGTATTTTTCGATCTACGATCGAATTTTACACTCACAATTTTTACCTGCTTCGTCGGAAGCGCTCGCAACAAAAACTGCTTTGCGCATGCGCAACATATCTCATTTAAGAACGACAGAAATTCTTTAGACGAAATAGAATCAGCTTTGTGGTTCATGAAGTTATGGTGTCCGTGCTAAAGGCGCCATAGTATGTGATATGGGTTATATATCACATGTTTTGATAGTTGAATTGGCCTGCGCAACCATATTCAATATCGTTTATACTTTCATATTTATGTGGAATAAATAAGATGTTTTATATATTTGGAGCAGACGTTTCAAAATAGTGTTATTGAAAGCAATAAGTCATTTTAAAAGTAATGCGTGATACCTTTAAGTACTCGTGTTGCCTTTTTGATGAGGGTGGTGGACACTTTTCGTTGATACCTGAAACAAATAAACCTGTCTTTTGCATATCATAGTTTGATATGTTGAACTATAGTTATATTCACAATAACATGCACTTTGAACAGAACATTATTGATATTCAAATATTCAGACATTAGTAAAACTCTTTGTGCAGAACACATATTTTTGAATTATTGGAGTGTAATATATAAATGACTCCAACTCTTTTCATGAAGATAAAATGAATAAGAAAACACATATTAAGTATTAAATTCCAAACTTGTAAACTGTTATAACTTTCTGGAATTTACAGAATGAAACATCGAAATTGTTGGTTGTGCCTTGCCACGTTGGCAACTAAACGCCAATTTGAGAGGCATGTAGAGACGGGACATCAGCGTCTTGGGAGTGGCGTGCCCATTTTTTAATGTAACCATTTGTCGTGGAAATGATCTTAAACGCCACATCCTTTCTGTGCATCCCGACACAAATGTTCCGGAGACAGCGTTCCATGTCAGGGAGATGGCTTGCTTAGCAATCTTCCAGGATGATTTCGTTAGTGTTTATGGACCATCACGTTCAACTGACAGCAGCTTTTGACGAACTATTTCTTCAGGGTCAAAGAACCCTTCCAGCAGCCTGTCGGTCTCTCATATTTCCATTAAACATGGATCTTCTACTGTTGAAGGACAATTTGACAATCAGTCATTTTCTTTGAAATTGTCTGATGACATATTTAACCATCCACTAATCCTGAGACGTTTGGCCAAAAGGCTGGCTCAGCTGCCACTGCCACACAGTCCCTTTGACGAATTTACCAATCCTATGGATGCAGATAGGGACTCCAAAGAAAAAGTCGCTCGAGAAATAGGAGTTTGGGTTGAGCACATCACTTCAATCAAATTCAACCATGTCCCATCTTTCGTCTTGGTATCGGATGATTTGTCAGGTGGCTAAACTCCACTTTTGGATGAAGTTGAGATCACAGCTCCTTCTGCGTTTGAAGACATAATGGGCTACCCAGGACAGCTTCTAATCCAGACCGCCTCTGCAGACGATTCTCTCGCCGGCCACTCCGTCGTGCCTGTTGCAACTTCGTCTTCTTCCGTGTCTTCGGTGCCACACATCTCGAGTGTAACATCACAACCTGCAGCCTGCGTTTAGGTTTCAAGGTCGATTAAGACCCCCATCAAGGCCTTCATTAATCATTCAAGACCAACTGAGAATATTTCCAGTGAGAACTCAGAATTTCTGGTGCCAAGTCTTCCCCAAACAACATCAAACCAAATAAGAGCCAAGAAACTGCTTGCCATGGGCGCCATGCCTTTGTTTCCTCCAGCCCGGAGAGAGTGGGACCAGGATAAGGCAGTAACATTCCTTGAACCAAACTTTAAATGCCCTCCCAGTGGTTGGAAAGGATGGTCAGCTGATCTAAAATTAATGGATGCAGAGTTTCAAGCCATGTCAATACTGAAGGCTAGGGGGTGTCCATTGAAGATGGAACGAGTTGCATTGTTGGCTATGTTCAACTTCTCGTTTTGCCCAGGAGCCTGAGCCCGAGGGCGCCAGTGGACACCAGTATGCTTTCGTGTCATGCAATCTATGTCAAACTGAGGGAAATCGCCCTAGGAAAAGTGCCATGCGATATTAAATGGTTGCATATGATAGAGTGTGCTTCAATGATGCGGGACACCTCAAATGACAAAATCATGTAAGCATGCAAGGACATTCCATTGCGTTTGAAATCCCCTGATGTTGGTCCATGACGTTATCCCTGATGTTGGTCCATGATGCAGTACCCGGATGTGGTCCATGATGTAATCCACTGATGTTCCTAGATGACGCGGTACCCGGATGTTGTCCATGATGGGCTCCAATAATTTCAGTCCATGGCAGTCCACTGATGATTGTGTTGTGATTTTACTCTTCTGATCGTGACGTTTTAAATCTGCAACAATACATTTAATTATAAGTTATTAAGAAAATTTATAGCTCAGCGTATGAACGATTTGAATATTTTATTTCAAACCAAACAATAATAAACAATTCGTTCACTTTAAAATTAATTAATATTTGTAATACAAGAAACTCGGTAAATAACTTTAAAATAAAAAGCTTGACAATAAATTCATACTTCACCGTGTACGACAATGCTCATCATTTCACTTGGACGACACAATAACTTTGAATATAAAACTAAGAAGTAAAACTTTAGTTACTTCAGAAGTATTGCATTTTAATTAATTTATATTGAAACCACACGTGTTTCTTACTTTGGAACGAATATTTTTCAGAAAATTCATTTGTTACGTAATTTCCGGTGTAATAGGCTACAACTAACGATATTTAAACGTGTATACGGCGTCTGGACATTGACTGACATATATTGTCGTATGAAAACAAATAGTTTCTGTTACGTGAACTAGATTTGTTTTGATGTACAAATGTGTTGTATTTGATTATTGATTTAATGTTTATTGACTCAATTGAGTGTTTATGTATCTAGTTCATTTGATCATTTTTCTAATGTAAACTTCATGAAACAGGGGAGTAACTTAACATGTGTTATTATGTGTTATACGTGTGAACTTTAAATCTTGATAATTGTTAAAGTATAATCAGTAATTTGTAAACGTATCAACAAATTATTTTGAATTTAAAGTTGGAATGTTACGTACTTTTTTAAAAATTATAGTGTTATTACTGTTCCAGTGAAAACAAATATTTTGATTGTCCGTGCAATGCAAGCTTAACTATGGATTTACTGTAATTACGCTACTGGGTTAGTAATTAATTGTGAAGGTAAATCAGAGAATGGTTGTGTAGTGTGCAGTCATTTGATGCAAAGTGAAGCCTTTTAAGATATGAGTATCTTAATGAAACTTATTTACCGTGTGTCAATATTTACGGTGTAATGGTATGGTGTGGAAGTTATGCACTGGATAATAACTTTTTTTTTACCCATTGTTTCGAATGTGTTTGCTCGTTTTGTTAATTAATGTTAATACTTACATACGTTTGAATTGCAGTATATAAGCAATTTCTGCTTTTGAGCTATCCTATCATACCAAACATTCGGGAGAATTTTAATTTTTGAAAGGTGGGGCGAGTGTAATGACCCAGTCCGGTCATTATACGCCTATTTGCTTAAGGGTTATACTTACGTGGAATGCAGTTTTCATGGTGATACTACTTATAATTATACTAACATTAATGATGACGAAGATGATAATAATGATGATGATGATGATAATAATAGTAATAATTGCACTTACCTCGTTTTTCACGTAAGGCTGGCTATGTCCATTGTTTACATCACTTTAACACTATAATCCATTTCTTTTCCATTACTTTTCCAACGAATTATAAAGTGCATGAATAGAAAACCAAGTATGACATTAACTGTTTCCATTTGTTCCTGTTGTTTATAGACAGGCCATATTTATGCATTTGTATGTAAATGTTATAAATAAATCTGACCTGTCATGGCCGCTAGGACGCCGAAATTGCCAGCATCATGGTGGATTCTGACAGCTCAGGCTGACAGATTGTGATTGGTTGATTTTACGAGCTGTCAGAATCCTATTGGCTGATTGGGATGATGCTAGCAGGCTGTCATATGGTCATTGGTCAGTTAAGGTCACGTGGGCACTTTTGAGGAAGTATATAAGGGCGGTAGATTTCAAAATTGTCAGCACAACTTCCATCTTGGTGGCTCCACTTGACTGGGCAGTAAAGTGAGTAAAACATCTTGGGTAACTATCAATAACTTGAAACGTATTTTCGAGAAAGTGTCCACCCAAACTTGTCTTTATTGGAAAGAGCATGTTTAACCTACTAAATAAACATATTATTTAAACTGCCACCAGTCTTGTTGAATATAATACACTGAAAACCCAATAAACCCATCCTGACGGACGCCACAGTACTCATAGATCAGTTCAATATAAAACAATTCATTAAATAAAGTTTACGTCTATGTTCTCAGATTATGTTTGGTATTTTTAATGCACGGCGTTTACTAAATTATTCCATACACACGTTTTTTTTAAATTGACTATAATTCACCATTGCATGTTTATGTTATCTGTGAGTTATCAGTTCACGTAGTGTCACGTGAGAAGGGTAATCAATATTGTAGTAAACCGTCATAGACATTGGAAATCCGACACGTATATTATCATTCAAGGTCTTTTTTAACGAGTAACGGGTTGTAGAGCTGAGCTTTGTATGAACATTCCGTTGAACACCCCGTCAGTGTAACCCAATACGTCTCTTTTGTAACGGCCAAAATCGAATGATTCAGTTATACCAAACAAAATATAGATTTAATCGTTAACAGAGAACAAGTTTAGTAATTTGTGCGTTTTAACGTGAACTATTAACTCGGATTTTGCTTGTTTTTGTAGGTATAGTTTATGTATATGTAAGTGCACGTTTCTTTTTCTTCTACAAAACCACGTAATTCTCAACATCTTAGTTGTAATATTGCTTGTTTAACTTGTGTTAGTAAAATGTAATAATCTCGTGTGCGATGGAATCATGTTGATCGAACCCGTATAAGAAATTTGTATTTGAAAAAAATGGAGTTCCAATGTATCTTCAGTTATAAAGTTTTCCAACATCCTGATTAAAAACTCTCCGTAGTAGCATCGATACTTTGACAATAATATCAGTTCATAGATCCCATGGTTGTGTGTATAAAGTTGATTTCTACGTCACTATAAAATTCGCAATTTATTGAAACCTTTGGTTTTTACCAAATGGCGTAATTGATTCGAAGCCTCATGTTAGAAAAAAGCTCGTAGGCGAATTTGACAAGTTAAAACAACGTAGGATAATACTTTGAATAAAAAAAATAAAGACATTCGCAGTGTGCCTGTTATGTTTAAAAGCCTTACTACATGTTAACAAATTCGTCCCGATGTATGTTATGTTTGGCAATAGTGTTTTTCGTTCTTTTACCAATTACACTTAAACTAAGGTCTGTCTGAGAAAGAATACTAAACACGTGTTCCATGGTGCGTGATGATTATTATGAAATAATTATACGCCTGAGTGAATCGTTACGTGTAAGGAGATGAAATGGCAGTTTATTCTCGCAGTATTAGTTTTAACCTGCATGCATTTCCGATGAATATTGGCTTACATTTTTAATATCGGAATAAAACAAAAAAAAAACCATTAAATAAAAAATAGTTTGATAATTATAACCATGCTCATTTGACGTCTCATTTTGTATTTATTGTGGTGTTTATTGTGGTGTTTCTGTCAGACATCAGTCAAACAAATGAGCATGTTTGCCCCTTGTATGAGAGAAACATGCATGAATTGATCGACGGACGCAATAGTCTCCATGTGGGAGGCAATCATAATGAAGCTTGTGTTTGCCTTTCAAATGTGGGGACGTATTGACAGTGGGTCTGAATGGAACACGAACAGCATAGTTATTATGCCTGTATCGATACAAAAGAAAGGCCTCGGACATTTCGGGATCAAGTTTCGAGTTTGATTTGATTTGAGAAAAAAATGCAAATCACATGAATGCACAAGATTTAAAGATAATCCAAAAAGGCCTAGGCCTATAAACAAACCAGAAATTGTCCCCTTGTTTTCAAGAAAGATTTTTTTACAGAGAACACTGTTGCGGATATTTCACTTTGTTTCTTATTTGATCAAACTTGTACATTTGGCTGTAAACATAGGGTCTCAGTCGAAGTCAAGTGTTTGTCAGACAATCATTCTATCACACTCATCAGTTATCATCAACAACAAGTAAAATATATGAGTCGCGTTCTGATAAAACTGGTCATAATGCATGTGCGTAAAGTGTCGTCCCAGTTCGCACAGGCTAATCAGGGACGACAGTTTCCGCTTTTATGGTATTTTTCGTTTAAAGGAAGTATCTTCTACACGAAAATCCAGTTAAGGCGGAAAATGTCGTCAATGATTAGCCTGTGCGGACTGCACAGGCTTATCTGGGACGACACTTTACGCACATGCACTATGCCCTGTTTTCTCAGAACGCGACTCATATGTTTGATGCAGGAAGCATTACTGTCAGAGATTGGCTCTGTCCTAGATTGCAATAATGTGAGCGCATTATTGCTCCCTTGTTCATTATTAATAATACATTCTGGACAATTTGAATGTATGTTCAGGCTTCAATGGATAGAATGAAAATATCATATGCCTCAATTTGCTGAATTTGAGTTCTGAAAGTAATATTTATAAAAGAGGTCGAGATCATTTCGACCTCAACTAAATTTGTTTTCTGGACCTTTTTAAGTTGACTTGCCGAAGACATATCGGGTTCTTATGTGATTGCTTCATGTAGAATGATAAACATTAGTTGGCTTGTCGCATACTTATAAGGACAATCCGTTATTAAACCGTTAATAACATATGTTAGATTATTTGCTGGGTACCCGTACAGGCATTCTTGAAAGGATAAAATTGTTTGATTGGAGCACGCATTTCCTCGCGTAGAGAGACCCATATGGGCTTTCGGTTGATTAGTCATATGGACTTGCATAATAGAATGCACACAGACATGCTTAATGACATTTTTATGTTTACCAGATTCGCGGCTATTGCAAGATGGGTCTTTGGCCTTAGACGTTTAATTCACACGCATCGGAGCTCAGATTCGATATAAAGCGTGTAATGCAAATACAATCATTGGTAACTTTTTTTCTTTTTATTCAGGGAAAAAATAAAGCCCAGTTGGAGCCCATATGGAAGTATGAGATTAAAACTCGGATCGACCCTTATCCAACTGCGATGGCCCTCACTCATTTCGGTAAGCCATCTTGTAAAGTAGTTCTTGTTATCGCGAGTTAAATTTGTTTCAACTGTTCCGACCGATCCTACTTTTTTGTTCTCAATCTTAATCCTTTTTGGTATTCCAGATAGAATGTTCGATCATAAGGAACAATACTCTGATACTTATTTTAGTGTTAATTAAGTATAGGTAAAACGTAAGAACTTTTCTGTGACCCTTATAAATTGTTCAGTAAGTATAAGGCAGACTTAGTAACGTGCCTTTATCCTTATTATTGCGTCGAATGGGTATAAGTGAAATGTAGGAAATTTTATGTAATCCTTATTAAAGTGTTGACTAACTATAAGTTAAACGTTAACGCAACGAAGTTGGGATGACCAGGTATTATCCTGTTTAGGAGATGTTTTTTGAAACAAACTTAAAGCAAGTGGGTATGGACATTTCTATATTAAAAAATTAAAGTAGCATAAAATGTATACTCAAAATCAACAATAAGTTCGTACAATATTTCGAAAAAATAAAATAAACACATAAAAAATCAAATTTCCTTATAGCAATAGCCAAATGTTCAACGCTAAATGTGGTATGGTAACATAGGTTTTACGAGATACAAAATGCTCGTTTTTTTGTGGCACAATATATCCTTATATAATGATGATGAATAAAAAATGCGCGAGGTAAAATAACAGTTCCGAAGAAATGATGCCGAAAGCTCAACGGCATTAGATTTTTAAACAATTTCAAATACTTTTTGTTTTATACGGTATATATGAAAGTTTAGGAAATCTCCACTATTTTGTTAATAAAAGACAGAGACACTATTTCTTGCGGTTTAACCCATCAATAAAATGTGTCGGTATGGGCTGCAGGCTAACAATAGTTTGTTCGTTATGAATTTTCGATTTGATTTACGAAGTCATTAGCAGAAATGTAATAGTATCTTCATTACTGGGCTTCCCCTGCTAAGTGTTGGAAGTGATTTAATCAACCAGACCGAATAATTCGGATATAAATATGTGATATGTGTTGAATAAGGAACATATAGGTCTATTTCAATTGTGTATATATGTATATGTATACAGCGAAGAGTATTACTTATCATTGTAAATCATTGACAACAAATGTACGTTTAATTAGTTGTGCATAGTGATAAGATGATAGTGATCAATACACTGATATGAATATTACATCATGATATGTGATATGTGAAATATGTTGAACAAGGACCATAAAGGTCTATTTCAACTGTGTATATATGTATATGTATTTGTTAGAATAAAAGTTATTCTATGATGATTAAATGCATTTATAAATGGCTAAACAAGGAAAGGTAAATAATATTAATATCAATGATTATGATATATGATAAGAAGTTTTTATTGAGTATTTTCAAGAGTTATGTGTGTATATTACGCTTAGCAGTTGCTAAATTGTACAAATTGTAACTGGGAATAAACATTGCAGGAGTATGTTAACAGATAAAATTGGGTATCATACAAAGCATTTCTATGTGAACTAAATTGACGATGAATTAACATCATTAACGCAAGAGACAAATTCAAGTCTGTATTATAGCGTGATATGTACGAATTGACACATGGTTGCAATAGATTCCGCGTAACTCGCTTTAAGTTCGATTTTCTAGAAACAAATGCAATTGAATATTATAACACAATTGGCAGATTCAAAGCAATGGTATACCATTTCATGCATTCTTTAGCGAATTATTGAGTTCAATTACACGTATTGCGTATTAAATTAGATAAAAGGTACTATAGCGCAACTTAAACGCTTGCGAGTTATAACGCAAAGATCTATCAATAATTATGTGTCAAAGTATTATATAGGTCTTTGTTTAACGTTTCATGTCTGTATCGGCGCATTTTTGCGTTGGATTCCACGTCACCGTCACAAAAACATAAGATATTTTCTGAAAACATTTACATTGGGTATCATAAATCAAGTGACGGATTCAAGTCAAATTACCATGATAACTTTACATTTATGAATGAACGAGTTTTTCCGGTGAATTCCACGTCTCTTGCGCATACAGATAATTTATTCTGGAAACTAATAAAATGCTATTTTATCAAGTCATAGATATGAAGATCATAACATAAGTAATAAGCTCTTTTAAAATGCTATTATATCCTGTTATTGGCTAAAACTAACCCCAGTGTAAGTTTATTTGATAAACTGTAAATGTGTATAGATAATAATGCCATCACGAATAATAAAAAACGTTGAAGGCACTACAGTTGCTCGCTATTGTATAATCAGAGGGCACTGTTGTTCCGCACTTTGTTTGAAACCAAAGTTCGGTATTGAAAACCAAAGTTTGACGCTCGTGAACACATAGAAGCGAATTTGTATGGCAATATCGAGGCGTTGACAATTCGCATCATCATAAAGCTACTGTTATTGTGATTTATTGTGATAAGTGATTAATGTGTTCAGATGTGATTTGTATCTTCAAATGTACTCGCAATGCTTGAATGTGGTGATAATTTCTAATACGATTGCTTTGTTAAATGTGATTGCTTAAGTATGTTCAAATGTGATTGGTATGCTCAAATATGGATACCTATGTTCAAATGTGATTGGTATGCTCAAATATGAATACCTATGTTCAAATGTGATTGGTATGCTCAAATATGAATACATATGTTCAAATGTGATTGGTATGCTCAAATATGAATCCCTATGTTCAAATGTGATTGGTATGCTCAAATATGAATACATATGTTCAAATGTGATTGGTATGCTCAAATATGGATACATATTTTCAAATATGATTGGTATGCTCAAATACGAATACCTATGTTCAAATGTGATTGGTATGCTCAAATATGAATACATATGTTCAAATGTGATTGGTATGCTCAAATATAAATACCTATGTTCAAATGTGATTGGTATGCTCAAATTTGAATACCTATGTTCAAATGTGATTGGTACGCTCAAATATGAATACTTATGTTCAAATGTGATTGCTTTGTTCAAATATGAATAATTATATTCAAATGTGATTGGTATGCTAAAATACGGATACTTATGTTCAAATGTGATTGCTTTGTTGAAATATGTTAACCTCGCTCTGGGAAAACGGGGGTTTACAGCAAGAGCGTTAAGTGTCACCCCAGATAAGCAAGTGCAGCCTGGTACTCTTTCCGCCTCAAATGGGTATTCGCCAAGAAGAGACATTCTTTAAACACAAAATACCATACACGCATAATTCATCCCTGATTAGCCTGTGTGGACTGCAAAAACTAATCTGGGATGGCACTTAATGCATATTCATTTAACCGCGTTTTCCCAGTGCGTGGCTAATACGTGATTTTGTGTTTCAGATTCGCCGTCGTCGGGGCTTGATACTGCGCTGGCTATGGATTATTGTCGGACTGGCGTTCGTCGGGCATATGGTGTCTGGATATCTCTTCCATTGTACGTTAAATTTCAATTTATAACTTATATTTATTTATCTTAACTGGTGTTCTTACTATGTTCTAACGGCGACACAGGATTGCCATATTTGGCCGCGGGGTCGTCGTTAGAACACGCACGCAGATGGCGTCACAACGCCGAGAAAGTTAAAGGTTGCAACCGAATGTCGACAATTTTGAACATGCTCATAGTAAATGGCGGGGTTTTCGTTCTATAGAACGCCAATAGGATCGTCCTGAGGACGTCACGTACGCATCAGCAATGAGAAGAATGTCAGAGGACCTTCGTCTATAAGATCCTTTGGAATAAGAAACTAGGAGCGCAATAGAGGCGCAAACGTATTTCAGGGTTTCCATGAACTAACTGTTTTCTCACAGAGACTCTTGCTCTGCAGAAGTAGTATTTAGTACAGACCTACTAGAGTAATCGCGGGAAAGCATATACTGTAATACAGACCTACGAGAGTAATCGCGGGAAAGCATATACTGTAGTACAGACCTACTAGAGTAATCGCGGGAAAGCATATACTGTAGTACAGACCTACTAGAGTAATCGCGGGAAAGCTTATACTGTACTTGGTTCATAGATACCATTAAACCCCGAGGTTTTCACATCGCGTTTTCGGTATCTTATTCCCTATGATCATATCATGTTTCTGTCGCGTTTCGGCCGCAGTACAGTTGTATTGCAAACCACAAGGTCGCATTAGTGTTGTGTAAGACACGCCCCACACGTAGTGTAGACGCTATGACGTCGCCGTTGATCGCCGCACTAACGCTAAGAGATCGAAGTTTACACCCACAGAAAACATTATGGGCATGGTGATACTGCCGCGTGCATGCAAAGAAAACAAATAGCATGACCATGGAAGGATGGTTAACTCTAAATGAATTGCCTACGCGGCGGTGACACACCAGCGTTCATTTACAACTATCGGAATTTTCTGAGGACAAACACCTCCCTGATGTGCTTGTACTTAGTGTAATAGGGTTATATAGTATAAGTGATTGTAAGATGTTTTATGTCATAAATTTCGGCGGATATCTTTTTTTCTAATAAATCTGTCCTTACAATCAAAAAATAAATCGATATGCAGACGTCGAGAAGGTATAACCGTGCAACAAAGCAAAGCATATATGTGGATTTATCGATACATTTGACTATATGAACTGTTTAAGGAATTTTTAGCTTTTTCTGGCGTCTTGTTTTTCGGATATTTTGTTAAAATAAATTGCTCGTCGTTAAATGTCGGAGACATTCACTCGCGTTAACGTCGTCAACCGGACAGATATTGACATAATTTATTTGATGCCAATAACTTTGTTTCGGGCTTGTTTCAGTCGCTTTACCTGAAGACATAAACGAGGACGATTTCCTCAGTTTTCAACCGGAAGTGACGGAGGATTTCCCAACGGTTGCCGGACAGCGCCCGCGTATCCCCCACATCCTCCACCAGACGTACCGCACCGAGTACGTTCCGGCCAAGTATGCGAGCAACATCCGGTCGTTCATGGACCACAATCCGACCTGGGAGTACTTCCTGTGGACTGATGAGAGCGCCCGGAAGCTCATTAAAGAGCGCCGCCCTAACCTGCTGGAGACGTGGGACAGCTACCGTGACAATATCAACCGCGCGGACGCACTGCGTTACATCGTTCTCTACGAGTTCGGCGGCGTTTACGCTGATCTCGACGTTAACTGCTTCCGGTCGTTAGACAGAGCCATGGTCAAATACGCGTGTATACTACCCACGGAGCCGTTCGAACAGAGCGCGTTTAAAAACAAGATGCCGTATTTCATGAACAACGCCATCATCATGTGCCGTCCGAAGCATCCGTTCATGAAACAGATGCTAGACAACCTGCATTTATCGCGCGCCATGTATACCAACGTCGACGTGGCTGGCCCTATGTTCGTGACGTCAGAGTTTTTAAAGTACGCGAACGTCGCTGCTGGTCATCTGTACAAAACTCTTAAAGTGACCGGAAGTTTATCCCCTTATTTTTTCAAGGGAAACATCAAAGAAGAAGAAGACGACGGAATATATATTCCGAATACTGTATATTTTCTAGATACATTGAACAATCATTTTGAAGCTAGTCATATCGCGTATGTTTCTATTTGTAAACGGTTTAAGCAACTGTCGAATATAGAACAACGCGCATGCGTAGATCTCAAACGTAGAGGCTTTTACCGAAAACGTAGCCCTTTTACATTCACGGAACATTTGTGGGAGCAGTCGTATGGGCCCCTTCAAAAGTTGTGGAATCCCTTTGGTGTGTCCCTAAAGCATATCGAGCGCGTTGTACCTTCATATAAAAAGTATTAGCATTTAAGCATAGTGAGCACACTATGATGTTGTTGTTTTAAAGAATGGACACCAAAATACAAACAAAACCCTGACTTACATGAATTGATATTGTATATGTGTGTGTGTGTGTTTGGGGGGGGGGGGGTGCATGCGTGTGTGCGTGCATGTTAACGAGGTCCTTAAGCGGTGTGTGTCCACTCACTCCTAGCTATTTAATTATATCGTCTCACGAAAGTATGAAACATTGTTCATTATCTCAGCATTAACCGGCTATTCTAACTAGTTTTAAAACTAAATATATTCTATTTGTCTTTCGGTTTGTGTTGTAGGTTTGTGTGTGTGTGTGTGGGGGGGGGGGGGGGTCCGGAATACCCAGAGGAAACCATATATTTCCGGTATGGTTACCAACAACCAGACTCATATGCGCCACGAGTGGGTATTGAAACCGATGTGGGAAGCCCGTGTACCATCCACTGTATTGAAACCGATGTGGGAAGCCCGTGTACCATCCACTGTATTGAAACCGATGTGGGAAGCCCGTGTACCATCCACTGTATTGAAACCGATGTGGGAAGCCCGTGTACCATCCACTGTATTAACCGGATACACTGGCGTGTTTTTAATTAATGTGAGATTCAACGCTTTAAGTCATTATGAGAAGAATTTATCATAATTCATCCGGCATGTTAATGATGTGTTATTGCTTTATAAAGTTGTTATACCTCTGCATAGGTATATGGAGGCGGGCTTGCTGTATTATAATCCAACTGTTCCGTCGGTAAGTCCGTATGTCTGTCTGTCTGTCCCAAAACTTGTCCGAACCGTACCTTCCCCGATAATTAAAGGGTTTACCGGTAGAATAAAAGTTCTCAAAAACGTTTGCCTATAAGAGACGTGTGTCGCGCGGAAGAATCACGTTGCACACATCAAGCTTGATGTTAAAGTCCAACATGCAATACTTTTTTATGCAAATAGGGCTTGACCGGTTAATACCTTTAATCTCCGTCGACATCCACGTTAACACAAGTACGCAATGTTTTTTTTTAGTTTATCGTGCAGTGCGAGTAGTTGGTTAGACTTGGTTTTCATTATGATTAATGCAACAGAAAATAAAACCTGGTTTAAATATCTTCATAATCACACAAACCTTCTAAACAATGACTCTTGCATAATTTACGGAAAGTTATTCCACCAATTACCCGTGAAGTCAGGCATGCAGAGGTGAAATCAATGAACCTCGCACAAGCTAGCCGGGGCTTAATGTATGTGCGTCAAGTATCGGCACATATTACACTTTTAGGTAAAACATAATTATTTATAATTTTTATATGAGAAACTTTGCGTTTATTCCCGCTGCAATTGGGATTTAACATCATCGGATTTAATAGCACTATCAGAGTCTACATATAGCAAACCGCTTATTTGTTAATCTTGGAGAAATGCATTTTTAACTACGAAAATAAGAACTCATTGAAAGCGTGTTTATTTTATTAATATCTCAATTTCAAAACAAAACTTTAACATTTTATATCTTTAAATGGCACAAAACATAATTAAGAAAGGTGCTCAACGACTCGCAATTACTATTTGAATTTTAAGCATTTATTAATTATGTGTTATATCCTTTAAACAAATAAAGGGATGCGATGCATATAGCTTAAAATAAACGACACTGTTTCAAATGCCGTTGGGTGAATCCATTATTTCTTACCGGAATATTTTCTTATTTACCCAAAAACGCTTATGTAATGGTCTATTTCCCACATGCATGCATCTGCCAGGTTTTATGACCTTAATATGGATGTAAAAATCCATCATCAAAGTGTCACAAGATAAGCGAAAACAGGGTCGAAGTCTGTAGAATAGCGCGGTAAAATATACTCTCCGAAAATTAAGAGGCATTAATTACGGACGAAAACTCGTACGTCCGAAATTAAGATTCACGAAAAATATTTATTTTTGCTAAAAAAGAATGTCCGCAAATTTGCAGTAATTACGGTTAACAAACAATTAAAAACGAGATTATATTATAAAAACACACACCAGTGCACATAGACAGACAACTATAAAATTGTACACGTACAATATTTCGTATAAGGTATTCAAACAATGGATGAAAATGACTGCAAAACTTGAAAGCAGACAATGAAGAAAAAAATAAGAAGAAAACAGTCAAAGTATGATTTTGTGAATCAACGTTTTAATTCTAATACGTGTTCAACCGTAACAAACGGTCAATTCAATCTGCGTGCGTTATACAGAGCAATCTCTTGCACGACGGTTACATTACATTCACCTCTGTGTTGGGCTCAGAACGGACTATTGTTATGAAAGCGTCTCATTCATATCACGATCATTCCAGTGTTCATCATTGAGGTTACAGTATACTAAACAATCTCTTGCACGACGGTTACATTGCATTCACTGCATTAAAGAAAACCATCCCATACCATGATATCTTATATCAGTCTTAATTCATTATTTTAAACTTGATATGTTTTTTTGATGTTAAGAAACCAACATACATACACACGTCAAAGCAATTCCTAACGTCACTCAATAAAAATTATGTTCAATTGTTTACATTTGTGAAGTGCGTAGAATGATTCCATCTGCGTAAATGGGCAATAAAATAGTTCCAAAGAGTTGCATTAAAAATCGCAAGTTTTTGCACGATTTATCGTACGTTTAAAAGTCATATTTCTTAATTTAATGCATGCAATCCAATCAAATATACATTACATGCGTTTGTTCGGTTTTACCTATTTTATAGGCAAAATGGCAAGCTGAGCATTTCGCTGAGTTGTATGTGAGAGCAAGGAACGACAACTCTGCGTGGAGATTGTATACAGATTACAACAATTTAACGATAATAAACTTAATGTGCGTCTATTTAATCACTTTTCGCACCAAATGGACGAAATACCCGGTACACCATATTTGGCATTTGCAAATGCACCGCTCCATAATCGATATTTTTTACCAATCAGCGAGGTGTCTATTATTCACTGCGTTCTAGCCTGTTACTACCCGCCATTTTGTGCTCCCAAGCTTTCACTTGGCAACGTATAACTATCCATATAAAAACTCGATTATTTCTGAAATGGTTCGGCGATGTTCGTGGAGAACTTGCACGATGGATTGCAGATATCCAGAGATGTTCAAGGGAGTGACATTTAAGACGTTTCCAAACCCCAAAACGAATATGGAGAAATGTATGAGGATGAGGTGGATTAAGGCCTGTGGAAGACCGCATTACCAGCATAATGTAGATAAGATCAACAAGAACAAAGTGATTTGTTCAACGGTGGGCATATCTAAATAATGTTTTAACTGATGCATTAAAAAAAGAATATATTTCGTGTATCGCTTGGCAAATTAAGCATATCTTTACAGTTTATGTAGATTAGATTCTAACTAATGTGTCACACTCTTTATATAAAGAATTTACTTACTTACTTACTAATCCATCAGCTTACATTATCCGAACTGCATACTTTTGATTGCAGCTTCTTTGAAATATAAATTAATAAGTGTAGGGAATGTTGTTTTAGGAACATAACTCTTTAGTGATGTAGTTTGACTGTGGGCTTACTGATCAAGGAGTTGGAACCACACAGGTACTTAAAGTTCTGTCAACGTTTCTCATAAAATAGTAATACAACAACATTTGGACTAGTTCATTAATGATTAGTCATAGGCTATATGTCGTCTAATCTACTTATCGCATTAAATGCTGCAATTTGACTAAGGCCCGATCGATAATTCCAAAGTCAGTCCTCTATAGTTCTAATTAAGGATATGACCATTGGAAATTAAAAAAATACTGAGCTTTGCTTATTGTCGTAACAAGATTAGTATAGTTACTCTTGTTTTGGGGAAAGAACCAGCCGCCCTGTTAGCTTAGATGGTAGAGCACTGATCTAGAGTTACAGTGGTCGTGGCTTCGAGCCCCACACTGGGTGCACAATAATTAATGAAAACTTATTTTTCTATATTTATAGCATTTTGTTGCAGGGATTGGCCCTACCAACAGGTACCCAGATCCAATTCCAGCTGATGGAAGTATGGCTACCCCAACAACGCAACCATGAAAGAGGCGGAGGCTGGAGTACCACTTTGCTGAGCAGGAAATAATTGATGACAAAGAGTGAGTCCTTTCATCAGTCTTTATTCTATTTAAACACAATCAGTTCATCATGTATTATTCAGCTGACAAAGATCAGGCAATGAATAACACTTGTGACTTTGCTTGTGACATAAATTGCATTTAAATTGGTTGAATCATGAAGTTATTAAATAACTAAAACTGGTTTTAATTTATCAATAAACATGTTCACATTACAACAAACAAGCATAACATTACAAGAGACCCACGAGGGCTTGAATCACTGTACTGACTGGAATGTTTAACAACAATTTAATAAATGAATAAATAAAATAAATGAAAAAAATAAAAAAAATAAAAAAAAATGTAACAAAATATTTATCTTTTTTTGCAGACAACATTTTTCAAATGTTTATACAATATGACAACATCCATTTGTAGGGTAGAAATTATTGTGGGATGAGGAGAAATTGCTAATCTCGAGCAATCTTCAGCAATTTCCCATTTTCCCTCTTTACTTTCTAGAGTCGTTTGCACGAACTTGTAAAATCAGGCTATTGTATAGTAATGGGTTAAAACTGTATTTGATGAATATAGTAGAAATTAATGTTGGATAAAGAGAAATTGCTAATCAATATTAGATTACAATCAAAGGTTGATGTTCTAGAGCGCGTATGTCGTCATAACGGTTACGTCATCATAGTTTCTTTTGGTCCGCTCCCACTATCAATCCTACCAGGCAGCTCACGTTCATAAAGATTGACAACGCTAGAAATACGACAAACACGAATCTGTCCAGGACAATGGCTATCTCCTTCCAGGTCATATCGGCCTCTCAGTCAAAGCTATCGGTCACTGGCTGGTTACCGCGACTGGCGGACTGGTTCCCTTGTGTTGGTGAAACCTGGACCGTTGAAGCCGACCCTCTCCGTCGTAGAACGCGGTTGATAAGGCGACGTTTGGACGAGCAGATGCAGCAAGCGGTGAACTTCAGAAAGCGCAGAACGCAACCTTCGGAGACGGACTTCGACTGATTGACGTCCCCTTCCGTATTGTAGACCATCAAAAGCATTATGACCATCAGTATACCCACGGCAGCCAGGACAGTGACCATGCCAAGGTACATACCTGCAAAAACACGGCTAAGTAGGACCAGGACCCGACGACTTCAATAATTTGCACTCCCTGAAACAGTTACAGACAAAATAACTTGAGCCTCGCTCTTGGAAACATGGCTTAATGCATGTGTGTAATGTGTTGTCTCAGAATAGCCTGTGCAGTCCGGTACGACACGTTCCGCACATGGATTTAGCCCCGTTCTTCCGTGTCACTTTTTTTACATTGACAATTGACATGGCTACTTACATTTGAACTTTGATTCATACTAATTTATACTGCTTTTGTATTTAAACCGTGATTGAGTCTTAATTGTTGTCATTCTATGTTTTTAATGATATATTTTCCCGATATTTTTCTACACTGATTACCTTAACCAACACATTCTCTGTGGATTTCATCCAGTTACATCGAAAACGGTGTCAGATCCTGTTGTATTTTATTGGACGGCAAAATTATCCCTTTTAACACTTAACATAATATTCCTTTGGATAAACTAAAACGACGTAATGACGCTTTTATAACTGGAACCAAAAGTCAGTTGTATGTACATT